>NC_134102.1:111888169-112194669 GCF_000715075.1 Nicotiana tabacum | reverse complement strand
CACAATAATTTATACGAGAAATTATCACGGCAACATAACAACATCAATTCATATCACAATTTGCCCAATGGCCACAACCAAAATTTCAAGGATACAACCAAGTCAATTAATTTCATAACAAATAGCTGAAAGCTCCACACAATGTGTATAACACTCTAAAATAATCAACAGAGAGAAAAATTACTCAGCATAAAGCAAAGCCTTCATTAATCAAAATTCTCAACAATTATATAAACACCTATTCTTAAGCTCATTTAATTAATTATTTGCAGAGAAAAAATTCATAATGAAATTAAGTTCTAATAATTATCAAACCAACAAATTCACGGAATCACATAAATAATAAAGTAACAATCACATCAAATTGTCATATAACAACTGATTCAACAACAAGAATTTTGGCACGATAAATAAATGATTAAATATATGCCAACAATTATCCAATTTACTACACAATATGCCTAAGACTTTAACTCAATAAATTTTGCACATATAATCCCGAGTACGTACTCGTCACCTCGCGTACACGGCTTTTCACATTTCATAAATGGCACATAAGACTCGATGCCTAAGGGGTAATTATCTCACTCGAGGTTAAGCAAGACACTTACCTTTTTGAACTTAGGCCGATATTCCAAAATAGCTTTCTCACGTGAATTGACCTTCGGACGGCTCCAATCTTTCTTGAGCCTTCCTTACACTACTACGAGGTTCCGAAAATCCTAGAAACTTCAATCTATTTAGAACCATAACAAAAGTGAACCATAATTAGGAAGATTTTTATGGTTTCAGCTCATTTGAGCATTTTATCAAACACTAGGTGTGCAAATTTGGTTACAAGGTTCTTCTACAAGATTTCTTCATTCTACAACCCTATCTTTACTTATTTGATCTCAACAATCTTCCCACAAACCTTATTGATACAAGCATATATACATAATACTCTTACACCCAAGAATCATACTCCCAATCACCAATCTTTTATCCCAAACTCAAAATTGAAGATTAGAGATTGATACCTCTTTGATGAAGATCATGTGATTAGCTTCCTTGATTCTTGAAGATTGGTGCAAGATTGGATGATTAGAATGTGAGGTTTACTCCATCTCTCTCTAAAATGCTCTTACATCTCTCTAAAATATCAGGTTTTTACCTCAAAAATGACTTAACCCCTCTCTCTACCCGGTCTTGGGGTTATTTAATGGGTTCCTACGTATGCGGCCACTCACCTGGGATAGTGGCCGCGCATCTGGCCGCGCACCTGAGGCAGAAAGTCTCAAATATGCGCGGCCGCGCATCTGGGCGCGCATATGACACATGTCCAGTAAAATGGCCATAACCTTTTGTATACTAATTCAAATGATGAACGGTTTGATGCGTTGGAAACTAGACTCAAACAGATTTAATTTGATATTTTGTACACCATATAACTCTTTATATATTGAGAGTTATGCTCGTTTAAAATTAGGTCTTATGCAAACTCACTTGAAACTTTAGTCTATTATGAAATTTTCAACTTCTACATTCGATGCCGAAACCTATCAAATCAAGTCCGATTGACCTCAAATTTTGCACACAAATCATAAATGACATAACAGACCTATTCCAAATTTCCAAAATCGGATTCCGACCTTGTTATCAAAAATTCAACCTTCGATCGAAGTTTCTGAAAATCGTCTATTTTTCAACTTTCGCCAAAATGCGTCGGATTGTCCTACGGACTTTCAAATTCAAATCCGGACATACGCCTAAGTCCGAAATCACCATACGAAGCTATTGACATCACCAAAATTCCATTCCGAGGTCGTTTGCTCAAAAGTCAACTCTCTGGTCAATTCCTTCCACTTAAGCTTCTAAATAAGAATTGTTCTTTCAATTTATTTCTGAATCTTCCAAAAATCAAACTCGACCATACCCGCGGGTCATAATACATACTACGAAACTGCTCGAGACCTTAATTCACTGAATGGAGCATTAATTCTTAAAATGATAAGTCGGATTGTTACATTCTCCACCTCTTAAACATACGTTCGTCCTCGAAAGTGCCAAGAATCTTTCTGAGGATATTAAATTACTAAGTGTATTCTTACACACACTCGTGGGTGATTCTACGTTCGGCAATTTAACATGGGTCCGGCAACACCATCTCAGTTGAGATTATTTCTTTTATCCATACTTAAAAGCTTTAAAGCAAATTCCCTAACTCTCCAATCATTTCCAAAATGTTGATTTTCACTTCGATGCACGGTATTAGTCTCAATTGGCTATAGCAACTTGTGCCTACGCACACATCAACTTTATTGATATTGTTGAAGTACTTCAAAATTTTCCGGGGTGTTACATTCTCCCCCGCTTAGGATCATTCGCCCTTGAATGAGAAATAGAGTATGCCCTCATACACATAACATAACTTTTCTCTTCTTTCGCACATATCAATCTCACAAATTTTTCATACTCCCTAAATTTTCAGAAATTCGGTAGAGTCTCCCCTATAAATGGGCATATCCACCTGCGAGAGTAACACCAAAACAACTCCTAACAACACATTCACAACCCCACAAAATACCACAATGTATATATCAATAATACTAATCTCAGCATTACAAGCACTGCATTATCACAATGATATCCGGACATGAAGCATATCATATGTATGCTCGTCACCACATCTCTGGTCTTAAAAGTTGTTCATAATTAATTTCAGCATCATCAATTAATCTCATATTAACCACCACCTCATTTCGAATTTTCACAACACTGATAACAGAATGTGAGGCATGAAAACCTCATGATTACTTACTCGGGTCAATGAGTCACATTTAACGCCACCTGGGCACTCATCTCATAGATTAAAACTCAATGTATACAGCAAGAAAATAACTGAATATGCACAGAAAATATACAAGAATTATCAAATAAGCCTAACAGGCATGACTCCCTATTAATATTATTGTACAAATTAAATTTTATCAGAGAATTTTAAACTCATAAATATTTCACCACAAGTACCTCGTCCTTATATAACTTTCACCGCAGCTCGCAGCTCGATTTAAATATTTCACATCATATAAAATGTGAGGATCTCGTCCTCAACTCTGAATCACAAGTATTTTGCACATTGTGCCAATTGAAATTTTCAATTTCCTTTCTTTCTTCTTTTCAATATATTTCATAAACAGTTTTCACAACACATAATGAACCCTCATACCGGTAGGGCATATAATTTATAAAAATTAGAATCAATCATTTCGAAACACATTAAACCCACTGTAATAAATAATAACAATTACTTTTGGACTTATAGCCCTCAATGGTGTACAAAAATAAAATGACAGACACGGGCTTACATCTTCAAATCTCCCAACAGGGATAAACATATAAGTAGGTCACAAATTTATGAAGCTCACCCATAAGCGGAACATAACAGGAGGACTCACCTCAATATTTAGAACCGAATCAAATTAAAGAAAAATATCCTTATATAACAAAATCAGGATCGTACCTGTAACGACACCATCTGGTGTATCGGCCTCAGCAAAATCATAGTGATTATACCAACGGGTCGGGCCTCCACCTCTTAGGCGCCCACTATCTGCCTGTCCTCCACCTCTAGTTGACTGTGCACGTGGAGTATTAACTGGAATAAAGCTTGTAGCTGAAGTGCTCTAATGAAATCCACTCATCCCAAGTCTGGGACAATTTCTAATAATGTGCCTAGTATCACCACACTCATAAAAACCCCTCTACGGTTTCGGCCGCTCATACTGTGTATGTGCCGGATAACTGGAATAATCATCATAGGAATCCCGTGCCGGTGGTGCATTGCAAGAACTTAATGTAGCACCCCAAATATTCTGAAATTATTTTTGTGACCCCGCTGGTACTAACATGTAGAATTATTAAGGACCCGAAAATACCGCAAGACCCAACATCATCCCATACAAATCTCACCTCTTAATCATATACAAGTTTCGGAGAACCTTTCAATACTATATAAATACATCTTAGGTCCAACCTGATATAGCATATGACCCCGCAATCTGATCGTTGATAGTGGACTCCCCTCACTTGGCGCGAAGCCACAGGACACATTCCGATGATCCACAATACTAACCTTCATTGCTCGTAGGACACCGGTCATAAGACACCTCAAGCCATTTATTTGGAGCATGTCATCCTCGTGACAGTTAAACTCGCTTCCTCCAGTGTCTTGGCTGTGTATGTACCCTTCGCTAAATAGAAATCCCATACCAACTATATAGTCTCTAATAACACAAACTATTTCATATCTACATCCACATCATGACCCTACCACAATTGTGATGATTAGGAAATTAATTAAACCTTCTTAATATCATACTTATCAATCAGATGCCAGAACCTACTGCACCCCAATGTGCACAACTGAATGATCTCTCAATACTTCTGCATCCTTGATCTGGACGACACGTTGTAATAATGGTTGAGCAATCCTGGCTCCCTTATAACCCCTCAATAGTATCACGAACCGTTAGCGCATATTTGATACCGAGTGCGCAATTTCATACACGAGTGGATGCAAAAGAACATAAGATATATGCTTCAAGCTGAATATATGCTGCACAATGAGGAATGAAAGAAGTAAAAAAAAAATCCTACTAGCTCTGTAGCCTCTCGAAGATAAGTATAGACGTCTTCGTACCGATCCGCAAGACTCTACTAAACTCATTCGTGACTCGTAGAACCTATGAACCTAGAGCTCTGATACAGCTTGTCACAACACCAAATCCCACCACAGGCGTCGTGATGGCACCTAGTCTCTAAGACTAGGTAAGTCGATTTCAATTACATTGTTGAAGCCATTTATTTTTTATAAATAAGTAATCAAAACTAACAGCGGAACAAATATAAATATACAACAATGTAACATTCATATGTATGCATGAATATAATGGTCGTTGAAGTCGTACTCGTATGAATTTCTGACCACGTTCTATTGTTTGGCAAGAATGGGCTGGCCTGCGTGAACAAAGTTACCCATTGCCCAAATATCCATAGCAGCCCCGCCTAACATAGTCGAACGGGCGTCCAGCCGTGATGGTTCAACATTAACAACCTTCTTATTAAACTAAAAATTTGGACAGGCCTATTCTAATCCAAAATAAATTTATATATCTATATCTATATCTATATATTAATAAAGCTGGACAT
The DNA here is from genome assembly GCF_000715075.1 of Nicotiana tabacum. Lineage (NCBI taxonomy): Eukaryota > Viridiplantae > Streptophyta > Magnoliopsida > Solanales > Solanaceae > Nicotiana > Nicotiana tabacum. The sequence continues at coordinate 112,189,479 of NC_134102.1, read as the reverse complement.
TGAGAAGGTGATGTGACATCCTTCTATGTCCAGCAATTATATTTATCTTTTATCTCCGGTTTTTGGCATTTTTACCTTCTTTTTTCACACTCAATAAATAAAAAAATTGTTGTACACAAGAAATAATTGTTGCTTAAAACGTTTCTTGGGTCATTTACTGGAGAATCAAACCGTTTATTGGAAGTCTGAGATAAAATAACGGTCAATCAGCAATCAACAATTGTTATCAATTTTTTAACGGATGTTCTTGAAGAGACGTATTGTTGTAACAACTTATTATAATTAATCGATTAGAATTTCTCACTTCTCATTCTATTGTGCAGAGTATCATCAATGCTTTATACAAAAGAAAGAACACCCCGCAGCACTTTGGAAAATAAGAGAGTGACAAGGTTCATATCTTTGGTTTCTCCAAGCAACATCGATAGCCTATGCATCCTCTAAACCAATCCAAGGTAATTCTTACTTTTATATTGACCGTTCTTGCTTTGCTACTTTTACTATCCTTCTAAGATTATATTTGTCTCACCTTGCAACTTTTTTGTTGAGAGCAATACTTGGACATATCCCTATGAAATGGGTTGTGCCTTATTTAAAAAAATACTTTTTAACATTTTGTGTTAAATAAACCATATTTTTTTGTGGCAAATGGTTGGAACTTATCTATATGTTTGATCTGAGGATTTTAAGAATATTATTGCAAGGACTATTTCAAAGAGTGCGGTACCAGGGAAGTAATAGAAAATCTATAGGCATCTATTATTTTCTCTGGCTATCTTCTCACAAAAGTTGTGTGCTCACTATCTCTGTGCCGTGTATATGTATGAGATCATTTTTTGTTACAATTTACATATATGTATGCCATTTTGATTACAAAGATGTTTTAAGTAGTTAAATTCGCATTTTCAATCTACAATTTGAATGGGAAAGTATATGTGATTGGGTCAATGGATTGCACCTGGTGTGTCAAAGTGGGGTATACTTTTATTTATAACTGAGTATGTATTGTACATTTTATTATTTCTCCTGCAAAATATGAAAATATACCATCAGATAGATTCTATAGAGCGGAGTGGGAATTGATGATTTATCTTCCTCCTCTTCCTTCTCAGCTTCTTCTCCTTTGTTTTTCATTTTTGTGAAATGATTTGTTTGTGTGTATTTTTGCCTTGATTGTTTGGTACATAACATATATTTTGTGTTCTTTGAATTAATATAATATCACAAAAATACTTAGAAATACAACAACAAAAATTAAATATTGATGTGAACATTGATTAAATATCGCATGATATTTTCACAATATTCGTTAAGTGCTTTAAAGATTACATTTTCTCTCTTTTTTCTTTATTACGTTATTTTGAAATTTCAAAAATACTCCAAATACAAAAGTAGAAAAAAAAAAATGAAAACGAAGGATATTGCAAAGATATTATAGAAATAGAACACTAAACCTTGTGTTGAACTTTTTGTCAACACATAGAAGAATTATTTGTTGGGTTGAATTTTAAGTTTCAGTATATATAATATTTCTTTCATATATCTTTTGTTTTCAAAATTAAATTGTTTAATAGGGATGGTATCATTTTGTGGCATGATGTAGGATATCATCAAAATATGGCAAATAGCACAACATATCAATGTCAGTAGTTAATGATCACGCCCAACTATACTCCTAAAATGGATAAGCGGTAGCTATAAATATAATCCGGTCTAAAAGTCCGGACTCGAATCCCACAGAGAACTAAGGCTTTAGCTATAGCTGTTCACTATCACTAAGAAGACAAGTTTGAACAATTTTCTAAATTATAAAGATTGAGATTTATATTTCTAACTAACTAACTAACAAATACTAGAAAGCAGCAAAATTATCAACTAAGGAGACTAAGAATTGGACACAAGATTAAGGCGGCCTAGAGTTTTATGATTTTTCCAATTTTCAGAATCTTTTCCGCTCTCCTATAATTTTGCCTAAGTATTCTCTACCGATCGTGAGTACTTCGGGTGTCGTAATTCTCTTCCGAGCAACTACCATAATTTACTAGACAAATCCGAAAGCACATTCAACCACGAGTCCAACCATACAAATTTTACCAAATTTCGACACCAAATGGTCACTCAAATCCCCAAATTAAACTCTCCAAATCTCTAGCTCCAAACTCCTAAATTACACCTCAAAACCATACAATCTATGTGGAAAAATCAATGAGGAAACATAATTATTGAATGAATTAAACCACAAGTGACATACCTCAATAATCCCTTCGAAATCCCTCTCAAAAATCGCCTAAGCTCGAGCTTGAAGTGTCTAAAATGAAGAACATCTCGGAAACCCTCGAATTTAAACACTGCCCAGGCCTTCCGCACCTGTGATAACTTAACCGCACCTACGGCTTCACGGGTGCGACCAAACCATCCGCTCATGCGATAGGCTTCGCGCTTGCGGATCAAGATTCCGCGCCTGCGGACACGCATCTGCGAGCGCACTGTCGCTTCTGCGGAGCTAGCTCCCTTTTCCCATTTCCGCTTCTGCGTTCAATTCTTCGCAACTGCGACCTCGCAGGTGCGGGCAAGCTCTTCGCACCTGCGAGCACTGCCGGTTCTACGATGGCTGGTGCGCACATGTAGCGTCGCACCTGCGATCAAAACCTTCGCAGGTGCGATTGCACCAGACCTGGTGCTTCAACAATCCTCCAAACTCCCATTTCGATCCGTTAACCATCCGAACTCCACCCGAGACCCCGGGACCTCAATCAATTATACCAACAAGTCCTAAAACACGATATGAACTTAGTCGAGCCCTCAAATCACATCAAACAACATCAAAAATACGAATTGCAACCCAATTCAAGCCTATTGAAACTCAGAAAATTCCAACTTCTACAAATGATGCTAAAACCTATCAATTCATGTCCGATTGACCTCAAATTTTGCACACAAGTCACAAATGACACCACAGACCTACTCCAACTCCCAAAACCTCAATCCGAGCCGGTATCCACAAATTCCACTCTCGGTCAAACTTACAAATTTCCAACTTTAGCCATTTCAAGCCTAATTCTACTACGGGCCACCAAATCACAATCCGAACACGCTCCTAAGTCCAAAATTACCCAACGGAGCTAACAAGACCATCAAAACTCATTCCAGGGTCGTCTACTCATAAGTCCACATCCAGTTAATCTTTTCAACTTAAGTTTTCATCCTTGAGACTAAGTATCTCAATTCATTCTGAAACCTCTCAGGTCCCGAATCAACTATCCCAGCAAGTCACATAACAACTGTAAAGAATAAAATGAGCAGTAAATAGGGGAGCATGGCTACAACTCTCGAAACGATCGGCCGGGTCGTTACAACATAAATATAAGAGTGTAAAAGAAACTGCTTGATAAGCCAAAGGTTGAAGCATTAGCAGCTCATGGGGTACTCAGACTTCAACCAGACTTGGTTCTTTGTGCACGAATCCCACACTTAGTTCTAACCATCTCAGTTGCTTTTCTTTCTTCCAATGGCTTTTCTTCCCATTCTCCTGGAAAAATAAAAAACAACACTACAAAAATAATACAATAATAAAAAAATATAAAAAATATAAATAAAAATAAAAGAAAGCAATAAAGCTGGGTTGCCTCCCAACAAGTGCTTGATTTAACGTCGCGGCACGACGTGAATCACTTTCTGCCTCCACTTCGAACTTATGAATTGAACCCCAAATTTTGATTCAAGCTTATAATTATGCGTTTGGGGTGGTACAACTTTTTTCGAGCCAAAGTTTAAATAAATTTTCATGCACTTTTTGGATCTCGATCGAGGAGTGTCACCTTGCCTAGATGGCCTTAAAAATTTCAAAATATAAGGTTCATCAACCTCTGCCCTTGACTCATTTTTATGGTCATAAGGATCAATTTTCATATCACCATCTGAACATAATATAGAGAAGTGTTTGGAATGAGGTCCAATGTGCTCAAATACATGAACTTCAAGATTTTTGACCCCCTCAATACCAATCACACTAGAGTCAACTAAATTTGTATCTTCAATATCCTTGGATGACTCTAGTATTACTTCTTCAATATCGACATCCTCAGATTCTAGTTGGATAGATTTCTAGTGTTCTACTCTAACCTCCTTCATTAGCACCTCAATTTCTGCATCTAATGCATGCTCCTTTTGGCTACTATCCATAATATTAGCTTGTTGAGCATTAAATGCTTCAACTAATTGACTCACTTGTGCCTCCAGGTTATGAATAATTGTCCCTTGCCTTTGGATAGTATCCCATAGCTTTTGTATTTGCAGTTGTTTCTCATTACTTTGTTCCATGAAACACTTTAACATATGTTTAATCTCCTTCAGGTCAGCTTCCCCGGGTTCTTTGTTCCTATTAACCTCACAAGAAAAAGTAGAACCATCATAATAAGGGGTTGGGGGAGGATAAGACACATAAGCACAACCATAAAAGTGATCATCTTGACCACCACAAACATCACATACATTTCACACATAAGATTGAGTTAGTGCACATAACTCACTTTCGAGAATATTTTGACAATTTTGTCACAGGTGGTTTCCTCCACAATACACACAAGGAAGATCAACATTAGAATTACTAACATCAGAACTCCCATAAATCCACGATGCCATGTTTCTCAAATTAACAAGTAAAACTAAAATAAAAAAAATTAAATACTAGAAAATAAAATAAAAGTTCAAACTTGAAATCTATCAATATGTACAACTACGCTACACCGTTAGTTCCTCGGTAACGCCGCCAAAATTTGATCACGCCCAACTCTAGTCCTAAAAAATATAAGCGGTAGTTGCAAATATAATCCGGTCTAAAAGTACGCTATTGAATCCTACAAGAGAACTAAGGCTTTAGCTATAGCTGTTCACTATCACTAAGAAGACAAGTTTGAACAATTTTCTAAATTATAAAGATTGTGATTTATATTTCTAACTAATTAACTAATAAATACTAGAAAGCAGTAAAATTATCAACTAAGGAGACTAAAAATTGGATACAAGATTAAGGCGGACTAGAGTTTTATGATTCTCCCAATTTTCAGAATCCTTCCCGCCACGTCTCCCATAATTTCGCCTAAGTATTCTCTACCGATCGTGAGTACTTCGGGTGTCGTAATTCTCTTTCGAGCAACTATCACAATTTACTCGACATATTCTTCCGAACTATGCTAGCTGGCACTAATTCACCACTCACTAAGATCGCACCAAGGTTTCGTTATTCCTAATCCCACCTTTAAACCTTTCGTATTGATTCTTCACTAATATTGTTCAACAACTACCTGATTATGTAACCTTTTCCAAGCAATACATAATAAATATGGACAATCAATTGAGAGCTCTTCAGTCAACTGAAATAAGCACATAGTTAAACAAGTAGAGAAATTTAAAGGCACAATTATATAAAAATGTAACAAGAATTCATCCTCTAAAAGGTTCCATCAAAACCCTAGATAAGAAATTAGCTACTCATGCTATATGTAAAAATACAACACTAGAGTTCATAACAATGAAAAAATAGGAAGAAAAAGGAAAAAAACATGAAGTGGAATCCTTCTCCTTGCTCCAAGCGTGTTCTTACCTCCCCAAAGTCTTCTCACTCTCCAAAGTGGTGTCTCTCCCTTAAAAGCATGTTTTAGGATGTATTTATAGCGACTAGGGTTTGTATGGGGCGAATTTTCCTTCTCCTATCCTGACTTTTCTGGTTTCTTCTATTCCGGTCCCGGTTTGGCGAAGTGAACCTCGCTTCACTGTCCAGGAATTTTTTCCTATTTGATCCATTTCTGCATAAGTTTGTTCCTACACACAAGAAACATGTAATGAGCATATTTTTACTTCAAAAGCAGTGTGAACTCCCGCAACTCACACAAGAAATAACACACAAACACACTCAAAATATGCACTTTTCATCTTTTATGAGTTAACATTTATTAAAGTATATTACCTTAATTAATTATCCAATTTTATTTTCATCGATAAAAGAGATTTAGTCCCTTAATTTAAACCTTCAAATTAAACTAGCCTGGTGAAGTTCTTGCAAAAGAGTAAAGTGTATGCTTTAATGTATAGAAAATTAGAGAAAGCAAGTCTAGAAGATAAATAGAGAAAGCAAATTCGTAAGATTGTAGAAAGAAGTAATCAACCTTGGAAATGTAATTACATTACATTTGATAATGTTACGACCGAAAAATAGAAAAGAGAAAATTCAACAACCAAGATTATTTTTTTAATTATAAGAAATTTAACGATAAATTTTCATTTATATTTTTTTATAGACCGTGCGAAGCGCGGATAAATTGACTAGTACAACAATAACAACATATCTAGTGTGATCCCACAAATGATTTTGGGAGGATAAAATGTATGTTGACGTTACCCCTACCTAGTGGTGGTAAAATGAATAAAAAAATAATTATCCACTAAAAATAAGTTGGATAATGAACTTTTAAAAAATGGATCAAATATAGATAAGATCCATATTATCTACTAAAAATGGATAACTAGTGAATAACTATTGGGTTTAATTTTTACATTTGTAAAGACTTAAATTAAATTGGGGGTTCCTTAAGTTTGGGAGGTTAAGAATTCTCCCAAAAATAATCATATTCAAGAAGCTATATGGATAATATAAATATACATATTATCTGCCGGTTAACCTATTTTTTATCCGTATTAAATATATTTCGAATCGAATAAATTATTCATTTTTATATTACCTATTTTCAACTTACTCATATCTGACCGTCCCGCATGTTTGTCAACCCCTACCCCTACCAATACAAGATCAATCTTCTGCCAAAATAACACTTGCCAGGCCTGTTACACATCTTAATTTGGGCCTATTATTTACACTTTATTTGCACCATTGGCACAATAAATTAATTGATGCTGAGATTTCTTGCACACCTTGATGTTAGATTAATGTCCTCTTAGTTTTTGGGGAGAAGGCTGAGTTAAATTAATTTTTCCCCTTTCGAGGACATTAATTGATGCTGAGATTTCTTGCACACCTTGATGTTAGATATTTACACTTTTAATCAATCGCTTAAATTAAAAGTTGCTAACGGACATATAATAATTTATGCATATATAATTATGTATAGTAAGTATATAAACTAATATATATCGATTAAATTAAATAGTAAATCCGAATGAATATTTATATATAAATTAATTTGTAACGACAGGGACTGAAGCGATTGGCCTGTCATATGATGACACAAAGTTAACGTGGACAGTCAAAACGCCCACCACGTTTCTGGTTAACATGCGTGTCAAAGAGATAACCTCAACCATGCAAATTAAACTGATAACTACTTGTAGAGCTTTTGCTTCTTATTTTCTTTCAAGTTTCAACTCTCACAATTAGATTGCAAAGCAATTGGCTATAAATCTTAGGTAAATTATCATTTCAATGGCCACTCCACTCAGCTTAAGTAGTGTTAGTCCAACAAAAAGAATGTCCAACGAGAAAAATAAATATATGGAGAAAGAAGAGCAAGATCAGGAGAGAGATTATAAGGATCAGGAGGATAGCCGGCCGGAACACCAACCACCATATATTACGCCGATGCAGCCGCTGACGAAGGAAGCGTACGGCGGTGGGATGTATGGAAAGGATGATGAAGGTGGTGGTCCGGCGAGGAAAGTGGATAATAAACCACCAGCTAGTGAGACACAAAGTGCTGATGGACCAGCGGAAGCCACTCTTCAGCCCAAACATAAACCTCCGCCGTCTTCCGGCGACCGTGACGTTGATATCACCGGCCAATCTTACATTCAATAGCTTAGTACCAATATTGGACGGTGGTGTGTCTTAGTGGTAAAGAATCATCTTGTAATAAGCAAAATAAAGTTGGATGGTGGTGTATGTTTATAAATATTGTCCAGCCGTCTATTTACCTCGAATCATTGAAACTAATTACGGGAAAATTAGTTTCTTTTGAAACTGATTCTCGAAGAAAAATAATTTTCCTCGAAAGGGGAAAAATTAATTTAACTCAGCCTTCTCCTCTTTTACCTCATCCCCATGATGTCCTATACATTTTTTCAAAATCGCTAATAAGAAAAAAAAATTATGAGTAGAAGTTACGTGGAGCAACATTTGAAAACATGTAAGGAAATATGTAATACTCAAAGATATCATGACAAACATTACATCCTTTACTCAAATTCTACCACGTGCACGATTATGAATTTTTTTTACGATCAACCACTCGAATACGAGTAGTTTGGATATATCTTACTTAACAAAAAGGACGAATCCTTGGAAATTAAATCGAGGTTAATTAGTATTTCTATATCGTTTAGGATTTGATATTTATTAGTTTATTTAATTTATGTCCAATTAGAATTTATAATCAATATGAATATGTTTTTTAGATTTTGGTCAAATTTAGTTTTTAGTATTATAAATAGAGATGCTATCACATATTTTCTATCGTGGAGAGATAGCTACAATGTAGAGAGATTCAATAGTTTATGAGTTGTGAAAAAGTCTCTTACCACGTTCTCTCTCTAGTTTAATAAATTTCTTCCGTATAGTTTTTGTTGAATTTTTTACTTGTGCTTAAATTATTTTTGGAGTATTTTATTTCTTCAAATTGATATCAGGGCTTGTGTGAGATTCTGTCAGAGCTTGTGTGAGATCCAACAAAAAAATATGGATACTCTATTATCTAATTGTCCTGTTTTTGTGTTTGATGGCAACAGTAATTTCGAAACTTGCAACACTACAACATTATGCATATATAGCTACGAAACCTTAGCTATAGATTTAAAAATCGTGGCTAGTACCTAACAATAGCCATAAAAATTCAAATTCCATGGCTATTTACAAATTTATAAAATTTCTCAGCCACAAAAATTAAATTGGCAAAGCTAATTCCTCATTGTTGCTATAATTTCTAACAATCGTAGCAATAATTACCTAAATAGCTACAAATTTATTGCTACAATAAAATTTCTTAGCTAATCATAATTGTTTGCCACATGATAAAAGTTACGGTAGCAATAGCAATCTTCTAGCCATAATGAATTATCTGAAGCAAAACGTAGTAGCTAAATACGTATTTTTGCTTCAAGTTATCAAAAACTTGTGGCAATATTAAATGATATAGCCACAGAGTTATTGCTAAAATAAAATTTCGTAGCTAATATTAATTTTAACTACGAGTCAAAATGTAATGACCCGACCGGTCGTTCTGAGCAATTGCACTTCGCTCGGTAGTTTTCGGGCATGAGTAGCTCAATATGATGTATTATGACTTATGTGAATCGTCGGCTTTGGTTTTTAGGTTATTCGCAATTGATTTGGAAGAAAGATTCTCAGCTAGAAGCTTTGAATTTGAAAGGTTTGACCAAGTTTGACTTTTTAGTATTTGATCTCGAATTGGATTTCTGATGGTTCCGTTAGCTCCGTTGGGTGATTTTGGACTTAGGAGCACATCCGGAATGTGGTTTGGAGATCCGTAGTAGAATTTGGCTTGAAATGGCGAAAGTTAAAATTTTGAAAAGTTTAACCGGGAGTGGACTTTTTGATATCGGGATCGGGTTCCGATTCCAGAAGTTGGAACAAGTCCGTAATGTTAAATGTGACTTGTGTGCAAAATTTGAGGTCAATCGGACGTGATGTGATAGGTTTCGGCATCAGTTGTGGAAGTTAAAGTTTCAAAGTTTAATGATTTCGAATTGAGGTGTGATTCGTCGTTTCGATGTTGTTATGTGTGTTTTGAGGCCTCGGGTGGGTCCGTGTTATGTTATGGGACTTGATGGTATATATGGACGGGGTCCCGAGTGGCTCGGGTAAGTTTTGGACGAGGTTCGGACCATTTTCATTCCACGTTGCATTGCTGAAGATTTTCTGGTTCTAGTATGACCGCACCTGCAGAGTATGTAGCGCAGGTGCGGAGCCGCAAAAGCGGCAGTTCCATCGCAGAAGCGAGAAAGGGAGCTGGGCGTGAGGATCGCAGGTGCGGGTGCTTGGACGCACCTGCACAACCGCAGATGCGGTTGGAGTGCGCAGAAGCGGCTTAAGGACTGCAGGTGCGAGATTTTGCTGAGTGAGACTGTTTCGCAGAAGCGGTGGTTGCAGATGTGACAATTTGACCGCAAATGTGGATTCGCTGGGTAGAATGTTATAAGTTGGAGGGTTGGTCATTTTTATCACATATTGAGCTATGGACTTCGGATTGAGGTGATATTTGAAGCAAATTTCATCACAAGAATTGGGGTAAGTGTTCTCTACTCAGTTTTAATTATATTTCACGAATCTATCTTCACTGTTTGGCAATTGGTTGATGAATTTTAAAGAGAAATTGGGGAGTTCCTAAAGTTTTATAATATAGAGTTTTGAGTTTTGAACATCGAATTGGAGTCCGAATTGAGTGAAACTAGTATGGTTGGACTTGTAATTGAATGGGTTATCGGATTTTGTGAGTTTTGTTGGGTTCTGAAGTGCGGGCCCGGGTTGGGCTTTTGGGCCGATTTCGGGCTTTGATTCAAGATTTGATCTTTTATGACCGGGATTGGTTCCTTTAGCATTGTTTGATGTATTTGAATTGTTGTTGGTCAGTTTCGAGCCATTCGGAGGTCGGTACGCATGGGGTGGCATCTTCGGAGCATCGTTTGGCTTGCTCGGCATTGATATTGGCTTGTTCGAGGTAAGTAACTCTTCTAATCTTAGTGGTGAGGGTATGAAACCCCAAAAATACGTGTTATATTATTGGTATTGAGGTGACGCACATGCTAGGTGACGGGCGTGTGGGCGTGCACCATGTGAATTGAGACTCTGTTGTTCCCATGGCACTGTATAGTGGTCCTATTCTGCTAATATCCATGTTTTCACCATGTGATAAAGTAGTTAAGCTGTCAATCATGCTAAATATCATGTTTAGGCTTTATGCTGATATTGTTAGGATCCATAGTGGTCGTTTCTTACTGTCATCTCATTGATTTCATTGATATATTGTACTTAGTCATATTCATGCATTCATATCATATCTCAGTCTCAGTTGTTGTTTATTGATACATCATATCATTGTTGTCGAGCTATTTTCATGGCATTGTGAGCCTGTGAGTGAGACTGGAGAGATTGATGACTTAGTAAAGCCGAGGGCCTAAGTGAGAGTGATATTTTGGGATCAGGCTGCATGCCGCAGCATATGATATTGATTATATTTTATATGGATCGGGTTGTACGCCGCAACAAGGCGGGATATATATATATATATATATATATATATATATATATATATATATATATATATTATTGGATCGGGTTGCACGTCGCAACAATATTGGATCGGGTTGTATGCCGCAACAATATTGGATCGGGCTGCACACCGCAATAATATAGCGCTTGGGCTGAAGGAGCCCCTCCGGAGTCTGCACACCTCCAGTGAGCACAGTCGACTATATATATGGATATGTGGATCGTGCTGCACGCCGCAGCGGGTATTGTGCATCGCTGAGTGATTGAGTGTGCTAAGCCTTGAGCATAGTGAGAGAGAATGCGAGACAGTGAGATTGAGTGCTCTGAGAGTGTGAGTACATGAGTTCATCTCTGAGACACATTGCATTGACATGCACACATGACATACACGTATATAGATGTATTTTTCTCATGCTATACGGTATCACATCATTCATAATTTCTCACACATATTAACAGATGGGCATAGTGATGCATTTGTTTTACACTGGTTATCTGGAAAGAAAATGAAACATCTTATTTATTATGGAAAGGATTTTGGGAAAATTATTATTTTTAAACTTATTCATATTTTTGGTAACTCTGGTAAACGATTTGGGTTTTCATTGGAATACTCGAAAGGTGGAACTTTTTTCAGAAATCATGTTTTGTTGAACATTTGATTGTTGAGTTACTTCTGGTATTACTTGTTTTATGTTGTTATGAACTATTGTTGGTTATTGAAGTTGGGACCCGACCTTTGTTCTAGCTCATCACTGCTTTCAACCTAAGGTTAGGTTTATTACTTACTCAGTATATGGGATCGGTTGTACTGATACTACACTTCTGCACGTTGCGTGCATATGTTGGCTATTATTGTTGCTTTGCTCGATGGTTGCCGGATTTGAAGATGTACCTGTGTTCTTATTGTAGCTGCCTCTTGTTCATGGTAGCCTTAGATTTATAAAAACTATGTTTATGTACTTTTCAAACAGAAGATGTATTTACTTCATATCAGCTTTGTAAACTCTATTCTTAGAAGCTCATGATTTGTACTACCAGTTCTTGGGGAATGTATAAGATTAAAACTTTTCATTACTTAATTGCTTTATAAATTGTTATTGGAGTTGGTTAGTGGTTAATTGGTTTACCTAGCGGGTTGGGTTAGGTGCCATCACAACTAGTCAGATTTTGGGTGGTGACAAGGTGGTATCAGAGTTCTAGGTTCATAGGTTCTACAAGTCATGAGCAAGTGTCTAGTAGAGTCTTGCAGATCGGTATGATGACGTCCATACCTATCTTCGAGAGGCTACAGGACATTTAGGATATACTTCCCATCTTTCTTTCATTATTGTGCGGTATTGATTTAGCTTGAGGCGTAATCCTTCAAATTCCTTCCACATATTTGTATGCTCACATGAGCGCTCGGTATCAGCTGTGCAACAACGGCTTGTGATTCCATGGTTGAGGTGCGAGATGTGATTTTGGCATGCTGATGATGGGCCAGTCTGGAGGACTTGAGGCCGGATTTTGACTGTAGCTTGAGCACGGAGATTTCGATTGTGTGAGCACGTGCTTTTGGACTTATACGTCCGGTAGTGTCCCTATGAGTGGAATTTATGTCTCGATGAGTGGTAGAATGGCTATGTTGTGAGCATGATGTGACTGCGGGATGTGTTCAGATTGTTCGGATGTGACGAGAATAGTTTACTTGAGATGTAGCAAGGACTATTGGGTCATTGATTTCTATCTTGATTTGGCGTATGGTCTCGAGTTATAGGTGTGTTGAGGGATCTCTCATGTTGTTTAGTTGTGGAGTGAAGTAGACTCTCATATCTTGTTGATGAGTTCTGAATCGAGGAGATTAAGTGATTACGTAGTAATCGTGATTGTGGAATGATGTAGAGAGATGTCAGTTTGAGGCAAAGCATATGGGTTATCCCCTGCGAGGTGTCCTGAGGTTGTGTGATTCCTAAGATGTTTTATAGAGAGTTCCCTTTTACCAGTGAATGATATACGTTGCAATTTGAGTTTGGATCGCTTGTGGAAGTTGGCTTGACTATTACAAGGGTAAATGCAAGATTTGCAGATAATTTGAAGTATTAGTTGGTTTGCGTTCAGGAGCTCAGGAAGGATTGAGTTGAATCTCACTGTGGTATTATGGTAGTAATGGGGTATGGTTATTGTAAGTAGTTAGATGTTTTATTCCATGGTTTTGAGCCAAGTGGGGGAGTCTGCTATCGACGAGTTGATTGCACGGTTATGTGTTGTATTGGTTTCAGTTCGGGGTATACTAGTGAATCAGTTATTGCAGAGGTCGAGACCGAGGATGGCTCGGGTAAAGAAATTTCTGGATACAGGTTGTATAACACTCTATAGGTATATGAGAAATCATAAAATAATTGAGTGGTTATTCGCGAAGGATATAGTGTACATGGAGTAGGAATTTGCTCTGTTGCTTAGGAGTGTGGGTTACTCTTTACTCCCTTGGGTGTTGGTGTGCTAATGTGGCACAGGTCATTCGGTCCGTTTGGTCGGTTTAATTGAGATTTGAGTAGAGTGGATGACTCTCGAGAATGGTTCTAATTGATTCAAGATTTATATGTAGCGATTTGGAATTTTCAAGATTTGCATATGGCTAGAAACTAGGAATTGCATTGGATGGTGTCGAGACTTGTGGAATTTTATATCATTGTGGATTGTGCATTTCAGTATCAAGAAGGTGAAGGAAAATAGTTTTAGGTTCACAGAAGGTCTCTTCAGAGTGGGTATCTCGATTGTGGTGCTTAAGAGAACAGTCAACGGCTTATGGGCCATAGGGCGTTGTGGTTTTATACTAGGGTCTCTTGTGTGGTAAATTTTGGTTAAGGATCGTGGTGTTCAAGCAAGGAGAAGTATCAATTTGAAGGCAATTTGGAAGGGACTTGGAGAAATAGGACAGCGTGGTAGTAGGTTGGATCAGCACAGTAATGGATATAATCGGTTCTTTAGGTACCTATGATGTGGCTAGTCTCCACAGGTGTTTCGTGAAAATGCTCTTGGGTTTTGGTGACCTGCGTGGTTGGGTTGAGTTAGAGAGATTTGGTTCTGATAGCTTGGTTATGAGAAAATGGGTTTCAAAGAGTTCTCAATGGTTTTTACCGCGGTTCGAGGAGTATATTTCCTACCGGCATGAGGAATATGTTGTGTATAGTGATTTTCTCCTGGATGGGATCAAATAAAAAGTTCTTGGCTAATTAAGTATGCAGTTGCTTGTGACTCGGAGTGGATTACGAAGCTCTCATATTTTTCGTATGATGGCATGGTATGTGCGGTGTGTTGTGTAGGATTGAGAATTTTATGTGTAAGGTCACAGTTTAATTTTGAAGGGAAGGTCATGAGTCCTTAGGCAGCATGGGTAGTTTCGGATGACTAGGTGAATGATATTACTATCTGGCATGGCTCGATAAGGGTATATATTTCAGAAAGGGCAATATGTTTTGATTTATGGATACTTTATTGGTATTACAGCACTCTCTTGTTTGATCGGATGCTGATGTTCAAATTTTGCTTTGTGGCACAGAAGAATTATAGAAGTATTACTCGTGGGATAATCGTGTATTGGAGAAGTGTTAGACATTCAGGCGGTGGAGTTGAGATCATATATGGTGATTCGTGTATTTTATGGTTTTGGAGACTAGGAGTTCTCATGAGTAGATTGTTTCGTGGTTGTGGACCGTGAAAACGTAGCCAAGGTTAGTCAAAAGATAGTATGTGTTGTGATTCAGTTCTTGTGAACTTTCGGAGGGTTATTTATTTATTGTGGGTGACGAGAGTTGATTTATGGTTCATTGGTAGGGGCAATATGGATGTGTGTGCTACACCGAGCCAGATCGGTTGGCTCCATACTGCTATTGATGAAGGATGTGCCATTCGGTTGTTGTTGAGCCTATTCGTGTTCTGAAATGGTCTGTGAGTTACTCTTCTATGCTACAAGGAGTCGTGATTTGTTGGTTATATGCACATATGGTGCGGTTCTATTTGAGCTTTATATCGAGGTTTAAGCGGGATGAGTATCTGGATATTGCATGATTAATTGCGAGTTGGCTATGTTCTTTTCGGATCGTGGTATTGTGTTACTTGCTCTCCGTGGTCATGGTAATTCACTTTGGGTACTTGATATCGAATTTCGCATGATTATTGATTTTGAGCAGGGTGGCTCGAGGTATATAATATGGACTAGCATTTGGATGAGGTCACGCATTGTAGCAGAGTTGTATTGAGGTATGATCCTTTGTATGAGATTCGTGTGTTTTGGTTATGTGGTGTGTGACGGGTTCTTAGCATTTCGTTGGGGTGGCACCCGATGAATTTGCGGAATGATTCTCTTGTTTGAGTCATTCTCCATATTTGGATACATTTGGAATGTTGCTTATTGGTGCACGGATTGCACGGGTTATGACTTTAAGTTGTATTGATGTGTCATGTCACTAGAGTGATTATGTTAGATGGGATAAAGTCATCGTAATAGAATGGGTACTATCGAATCTAATTGCGGTATATTTGGAAGGATATTGATGCTTATCGGCTTAGAAATTTTCTATAGTTCCTATCGGAGTTGAGGGAGTTCCACAACTTGTTGATCTGGCGAATAGTTATGAGTTTCTGCATGTTTCTTTCATTGTTGGCAGTATATGAAGGTGTTAGAACGAGGCTTTGTTTGATAAGAGGTTTATTACCGGCATTGGGTTGTTTTGAGCATCTATTATGATTAGAAATTATCGCTATGAGTGTTTGAGTTATGCGGTATATCATGTGATTTCATCTTGAGTTATGGCTATGGCTGGATATAGCTTGTTCAGACTTTATACGGTATGTAGAAGCGAGATTCTGATCTTATAGAAAATTTCAGATGTGGGAATTGGATTCTAATGCTTATGGCCTAGGTTGGATTAAGAAATTTCAGTCATGTTGTGTTATCAGACCTATATGGGATAGGGTGACGTGAGATCACCCCCGGGTATATGCATGGTAAGGTTACACTGTGGTTTGATGGCTTTGAGAACAACTCTGGGCACGTTCGAGGACGAACGTATGTTTAAGTGGGGGAGGATGTCACGACCCGACCGATCGTTCTGAGAAATTGCACTTCGCTCGGTAGTTTTCGGGCATGAGTAGCTCCGTATGATGTATTATGACTTATGTGAATCGTCGGTTTTGGTTTTCAGGTTATTCGGAATTGATTTGGAAAAAAGATTCTCAGCTAGAAGCTTTAAATTTAAAAGGTTTGACCAAGTTTGACCTTTTAGTATTTGACCTCAGATTGGATTTCTGATGGTTCCACTAGCTCCGTTGGGTGATTTTGGACTTAGGAGTGCGTCCGGATTGTGGTTTGGAGGTCCGTAGTAGAATTTGGTTTGAAATGGCGAAAGTCGGAAGTTTTGAAAGTTTGACCGGGAGTGGACTTTTTGATATCGAGGTCGGATTCCGATTCCGGAAGTTGGAGCAGATCCGTAATATCAAATGTGACTTGTGTGCAAAATTTGAGGTCAATCGGATGTGATGTGATAGGTTTCGGCATCGATTGTGGAAGTTGAAGTTTTAAAGTTCAATGATTTCAAATTGAGGTATGATTCATCGTTTCGATGTTGTTATGTGTGTTTTGAGGCCTCGAGTGGGTCCGTGTTATATTATGGGACTTGTTGGTATATTTAGACGGGGTCCCGAGTGGCTCTGGTGAGTTTCGGACGAGGTTCGGACCATTTTCATTCCATGTTGCATTGCTGAAGATTTTCTGGTTCTGGTATGACCGCACCTGCGGAGCATGTAGCGCAGGTGCGAAGCCGCAAAAGCGACAGTGCCCTCACAGAAGCGAGAAAGGAAGCTGGGCGTGAGGATCGCAGGTGCGGGTGCTTGGGCGCACATGCGCAACTGCAGATGCGGTTGGAGTGCGTAGAAGCGCAATCGCAGAAGCGGCTTAAGGACCGCATGTGCGAGGTTTTGCTGAGTGAGTTTGTTTCGCAAAAGGGAGGAATTACCGCAGAAACGGTGGTCGCAGATGCGACAATTTGACCGCAAATGTGGATTCGCTGGGCAGAATGTTATAAGTTCGAGGGTTGGTCGTTTTTATCACATATTGAGCTATGGACTTCGTATTGAGGTGATTTTTGAAGCAAATTTCATCACAAGGATTGGGGTAAGTGTTCTCTACTCATTTTAGATTATATTTCACGAATCTATCTTCATTTTTTGGCAACTGGTTGATGAATTTTAAAAAGAAATTGGGGGGTTTTGGCCTAAAGTTTTATAATATAGATTTTTGAGTTTTGAACAACGAATTGGAATCCGAATTGAGTGAAATTAGTATGGTTGGATTTGTAATTGAATGGGTTGTCGGATTTTGTAAGTTTTGTCGGGTTTCGAGGTGCAGGCCCGGGTTGGGCGTTTGGTTCCTTTAGTATTGTTTGATGTATTTGAATTGTTGTTGGTCAGTTTCGAGCCATTTGAAGGTCGAACGCGTGGGGTGGCATCTTCGGAGCATCATTTGGCTTGCTCGTCATTGATATTGGCTTGTTCGAGATAAGTAACTCTTCTAATCTTAGTGGTGAGGGTATGAAACCCCGAAAATACGTGTTATATGATTGGTATTGAGGTGACGCACATGCTAGGTGACGGGCGTGTGGGCGTGCACCATGTGAATTGAGACTCTGTTGTTCCCATGGCACTGTATAGTGGTCCTATTTTGTTGATATCCGTGTTTTTACCATGTGATAAAGTAGTTAATCTGTCAATCATGCTTAAATATCATGTTTAGGCTTTATGTTGATATTGTTAGGACCCATAGTGGTCATTTCTTACTGTCATCTTACTGATTTTATTGATATATTATACTCAATCATATTCATGCATTCATATCATATCTCACTCTCAGTTGTTGTTTATTGATACATCATATCCTTGTTGTCGGGATAGTTTCATGACATTATGAGCCCGTGAGAGAGACTGCAGAGATTGATGACTGAGTGAGGCCGAGGGCCTGAGTGAGAGTGATATTTTGGGATCGAACTGCATGCCACAGCATATGATATTGATTATATTTTATATGGATCGGGTTGCACGCCGAAACAAGCCTTCGGGCTATATATATATATATATATATATATATATATATATATATATATATATATATATATATATTATTGGATCGGGTTGCACGCCGCAATAATATTGGATCGGGTTGCACGCTGTAACAATTATTGGATTGGACTGCACGCCACAACAATATATTACGCTTGGGCTGAAGGAGCCCCTTCGGAGTTTGTATACCCCTAGTGAGCGTAGTCGACTATATATATATATATATATATGCCGATCGTGCTGCACGCCGCAGCGGGTATTGTGCATCGCTGAGTGATTGAGTGTGCTAAGCCTTGAGCATAGTGAGAGAGAATGCGAGACAGTGAGATTGAGTGCTCTGAGAGTGTGAGTACATGAGTTCATCTCTGAGACACATTGCATTGACATGCACACATGACATACATGTATAGAAATATATTTTCCTCATGTTGTACGGTATCATATCATTCATGATTTCTCATACATGTTAATAGATGTGCATAGTGATGCATTTGTTTTACACTGGTTATCTGGAAAGAAAATGAAACATCTTATTTATTATGTAAAGGATTTTGAGAAAATTATTGTTTTCAAACTTATTCATATTTTTGGTAACTCTGGTAAACGATTTGGGTTTTCATTGGAATACTCGAAAGGTGGAACTATTTTCAGAAATTATGTTTTGTTGAACATTTATTTGTTGAGTTACTTCTGGTATTACTTGTTTTATGTTGTTATGAACTATTGTTGGTTATTGAAGTTGGGACCCGACCTTTGTTCTAGCTCGTCACTGCTTTCAACCTAAGGTTAAGTTTGTTACTTACTCAGTACATGGGGTCGGTTGTACTGATACTACACTTTTGCACGCTGCGTGCATATGTTGGCGATTGTTGTTGTTGTGTTTGATGGTTGCCGGATTTGAAGATGTACCCGCGTTCCTATTGTAGCTGCCTCTTGTTCATGGTAGCCTTAGATTTATAAAAACTCTGTTTATGTACTTTTCAAACAGAAGATGTATTTATTTCATATCAGCTTTGTAAACTCTATTCTTAGAAGCTCATAATTTGTACTACAGTTCTTGGGAAAAGTATAAGATTAAGACTTTTCATTACTTAATTGCTTTATAAATTATTATTAGAGTTGGTTAGTGGTTAATTGGCTTACCTAGCGGGTTGGGTTAGGTGTCATCACGACTAGTCGGATTTTGGGTCGTGACATAGAACTTATCGTAGCAATAGTAACCTTTTAGCCACAACAAGTTATCTAAAATAAAATATTATAACTAAACAAATATTTGTTGCTTCAAGTACTAAATTACCGTGGCAACAATTGGTTTAATAACAAGAGTTATTTGCATGATTAGATGATATAGCCTCGAATTTATTTTCGAGATAAAATTCCGCATCTAATTATTTTTTTTTGCCACAAGTTAAAATTTACTATAGCAATAGTAATTTTTTAGCCACATAAAATTACCTAAAACAAAATCGTGTAGCTAAATGAATATTTTTGCTTCAAATTACCCACAAAAAAATAGTTAGCTTAACAATTACATATATAGAACATAATATTTAATTATCTATCACTAACATTATTGTTCATATAAAGTTTTATATAATTTTCATATATCTAGATACATTTAGAATTACTAATTTAATATGGTTAATTTCTAAGTTCATTGGAAAATTAATTATATTATATTTCTTATTAAATATGTGTATTTTATATGTTCCAATTATAAATAAAATAATGAAAGTATATCTCCTTTTGCCGAGGGTCTTTCGGAAACAGCCTCTCTATCCTCCGGAGTAGGGGTAAGGTCTGCGTACACACTACCTTCTCCAGGCTCCACACGTGGGATTATAATGGGTTGTTCTAGTTCTTGTTGTTGTTATCTAATTAATGATGAAATAATCAATTATATAGTAGAATTTAAACAACCATAAAGTTGTAAAACTTACATTCTATAGAAAATTATTTATATTAATCTATACAATAATAGATTATAATGATATGGTCCATTGCTATCTCAATAACTTATTAATTATCATAAATTAAATTATATACTCAATCTAAAAATTGAGATTTTAATATGATTCGAAAGGGAAGACCTCTCTTATGACTATTATTTTATAATACTTACATAATTTTAATACTATTAATTTTTATTTCAAAAATGTTAAAAATTTAATATGGTCGCTATAAGAGTGTATAACAAAACTAACTAGTGTATCACAATTAAAAACAAATAAAGTATTACTTGTAAGCTTCAAATATAATTAAAAAATAATGGAATTATATCTAATTAATGCGTGAATAACTAATTATATAGTAGAATTTAAACGACTATAAGCTTGTACCACTTATATTGTATAGTAAATTATACACATTTAATCTAGACAATAAATTACTTTATAATGATATGGTATTTTACTATTTTAATAACTTATTGATGATCATAAATCAAATTATACATCAAATCCAAGAATTGAGAATTTAATATGATTCGGAAGGGGATCATGTCTCTCTTGTGACTAGTATTTTATATTTTGTTACATAATTTTGGATATTATTAATTTTATTTGAAAGGTAAAGAATTCAATATCATCGATATAAAAGTATAAAACAAAACTAACTAGTATATTATAATTCAATAATTACTTGTGAGTTTCAAATATAATCAAATAAGTATGCAATAATATTTAATTAAATTTTAATATATGAATATAGCATATTTTAAAAGCTATATGCTTGTATTTGTATGTATCTACGTTGACCACTAATTATATTCAATTTAAATAAGTTTAAAAGTTATTGATTTAATGGTCTAATACTATTTTAATAATTTAATAATTATCATTAATATAATTAAAAAACTATAAATTAAGAAGCTAATATAATTGAAATATGAGGATATATTAATTCTAAAAAAATCACATAGGACAGAAAAAAATTGTAAAGAATATTTTTTTTATGCAAATAGTTGTTTTTTGCTATCTTGCTTAATGTAAGTTCTATATTATTTTTTTTGCGTAGGCAATTTTCTTACACATATTTGTTTTGTTATTTAATTTATTTGCTTTATAGATTTGCCTACATCACCGAAAAAGTAGTACTTTGTATTTTGATTTAAGTAAGAAGTAAAAAAAAAAAAAAAAGCAACAATAGTAGTATATAAGAAAAAGTAAAGCAAAACCAAAGACAAACCAAAACCTAACTTCATATCCTCCCCCTCTTAGTTGCCACCCCCTCCTCCCGCTTTCCCATTTCTTTTACCGTTTAAATGCTTTCTCTATTCCGAGTTATGTTCATATCTTTATATTTTAAGATTTTTAATTCTCATTATATCTATTTAGCTTAGATTTTTAGGTTAAATTTTACAGGTTATCCCAACAATTTGATAAATATTGTATCTTATTTGTTATAAATATTGCGTGGGAACTTAAAAATAATAAGGCTGTAATGTTGGGATGAAGATTCCTTAAGAAATTCTTTAAAAGGTGTACATGTTCGTTTACTTGTGTTGTTGCTTTGAATTTTTCCCTTTTGTTATTTGTTAAAAATTCTTGTAAACGAATATCAAGACATAATTTTTTTTTCTTTTTGAAATTCTATTAGTAGCATTTTTACAAATTAAACTTGATCTTTGTATTATAATTTTCCTTGGTTTTGCTAATCATTTTTGTGCTAATTGTTGTTTCTTTTGAATTTACAAGGTGCATTTTAATTCTTTAACGCAAGAAGATCAGGGATCGAGTGGCGACATTTTCAATCACATGATCAATTACTTAGAATTTTTTTTTGATGTGGAACTTATTGTCTAGCCTCCCATTAGCTAGTTTTTATTCTACAGATTTTATTGTGTCTCTTGTAGAATAGTTGTATATTGAGGATGCATCAACTTTAGATATATAATTGTATATTTTGGAATTAACTTTTAAAATTATTCATGTTAGTTTGTATGAAGTAAGTGATATCCACAACTTATTATGTTTCTAATTTTAATAAAACAAACTATGCGTGGATATGGAATATTTAAAAAAATTAAAAATATCTAGTGAGGTAAAAAAAAAATAGCAACGCATTTGCAATGGAAACATTTATTGTCACTAATAAATTAATTTTTCATCACTAATTAAAATGTAACAGAAAATCTAGTCAGAAAATAAAATATATATAAAAAATTAATCATGAATATTGGTGATGATTTATAGCTACAAAATGTTGAATTCATAGCTAAACATAAATACTACATTCCGTGGCTAATATGTGAGCACAACTACATATTAAATGTTTTTGTGAAAAAACACATTACATCTTTTGCCTCAATATATCCCTTTGTGGCTAGTATAAAAGATAGCTATAAAGTTAATTTTTGTAGCAAAAGAATAAACTCATTAGATACAAATATAAAATTTTTGTGGCAAGGGTTTTATCAATATAGCCACATCATAAATTTTCTTGTAGAAATATATATTAATCCTTAGACATGAAACGTTAAAGTTTGTAGCTAACTTTTAGTTACGCTACATTTTGCTACGCATGCTACGGAAAAAAATATTGCAGCTAAAGTGTTTAGCTACGAAAATTTTTGTATTTAGCTACGATATACTTCGTAGCTATATATGCATAATGTTGTAGTGAATTGGTATCAACAGATGAAGAATTTTTTTAGCGCTATTGGATTATGGTCCACCATTGATGAAGGATTTGAGAAATCCCCGGAAGGTACAATGTTGACGGATGATATAGCTACGAAATTAGAGAAGAAAAGACACTTAGATTATAAAGCACGCTACTATCTCGCCATTAAGGTCGAATTGCATGTATCTAAAATATATCTGCATGCAAAGTCATCAAAGAAGGCTTGGACAATCTTGGTAAAGTCATATCGAAAGGAGAAACTATAAGAGTTTAGGAGTCAATTTGAGTTGGCTCGTATGAGACCAACAGAGTCTATCAAAGAATTTTTAACAAGAATCGAAGAAATAGTCAATAGTCTAAGGACCAATGGAAAAGTATTAGAAGAAGTTAAAATTGTTGAAAAAATAATACAGTCTCGAATTTTAAAGTTTAGCAACAAGAAAGTTATTCTTGAGGCTGCCAAAGATCTTAGTACTCTCGAATTTGATAATTTACAAGGTGAATTGGTAACATAAGAGAGATCATTGAATCAACAGAAAGATAAGACATTGGAGGAGGCATCACAAGAAAAAGATGATCAACCAAAAGAAAAAGAAGACACGTCAAAGATGACGAAAATAAATCAAGAAGGACAAAATTGAGAAACAGGGGAGAAAAGAAGAGAATGTACATATAATTTTTATTGTGATAGAGATTATATTGAATGCAAAGAGAAGTCAAATAAATGAAGACTTGGTCTGCCAAAAGTTTCTCCAGTTGTTAAAAATGAAGACTTGGTTGCAAGGGACGTTCGTCCAAAAGAGGTTGGTGTTTTACTAAAAATATTATTTGATGGTCTAGTAATGAAAGAAGCAAGATAGTTCATCAAAAGAAAGTTTCTAACAATCTACCCAAGATTGAGGTAGAAATAGCTTGGGATCTAGAACCAGAACAACACATGATTATAGATATTGAAGATACAAATAATTTAGTGTTGCAATTAGCTTTATGTGTTTGTTTGAGGCCTAAGCTCTGTTAGCAGAGTTAGGTGCTCTTCATTTGTAAAGATTTGGGTGTTAATGATAATATTTATATTGTTAAAAAAAATAACTATAAATTATAATAATTAACAATTTAAAATATTTAAAAATTATTTATAAAACTATAATTAAAGAAAAATCTTATTTAATTCCTTCCCAAAATAATAATAGGTTCATGAAGGATTGAAATACCCCAAGAATAATTTAGACACAAACAAAAAATTCAACAAAGACTATACAGAAGAAATTTATTAAACTAGGGAGAGAACGTGGTAGAAGGCTTTTTCACAACTCATAAACTCCTGAATCTCTCTACATTGTAGCTACCTCCCCACAATAGAAAATATATAGTAGCACCCCTAATACTACAAACCAAATCTGACTAGAATCTAAAAAACCTATTCATACATGATTTTGATTGTGAATCCTAATTAGACATAAATTAAATAAACTAGTAAATACCAAATCCTAGATAATGTAGGAATACTAATTAATCTTGGTTTAATTTCCAACAGCCTCCCTTAAATCAGAATTTTCAAACTTGAGCATGTCATGAGTAACATCAATCCTTGTAGAAGTCAAGTACCTTAGACTCTCCACTAATTCCCTAAAATATGTAGCATCAACAAAATCACGAGTGCCATCTTTAGTCAACTTCAATTTATCTTGAATATTGCTCATATATGATTTGTCTTTACTCATGATAAATCCCTTCAAAATATCATCAATATAATTTTCCTTTACTTTGTAATCAACTACTTATCCAGTTGCCTTGTAGTTGGACTTGTACACCCATTCAACTCTAATTGAACAAATTATAGGTTGTAGAGTAATGCTACCAATAAACATTTCGTCATACTCCTTGAAACATGCTAAGATTTGACGTTTGAGTAAACGACCTCGGAACAGGGATTTGAAGGTTCCAATAGGTTCGTATGATGATTTTGGACATGGGCGTATGTTCGGGTTGAGTATCGGGTCACCTGGGAGTATTTCAGCACTTATTTTGAAAAGTTGGCATTTTTGAAAGTTTTAAAATTTCATAACTTTGGTTTGAAGTGGATTTTTATGTTATCGATGTCCGTTTAGAGTTTTGAGCCTTGGAAGAGGTTCGTATAGTGATTTTTGACTTGTATGCAAAGTTTGGCGTCATTCCGTAATGTTTTGGTATGGTTCGGACGCGTTCGTCGAAATTTGAAGGTTGGGAAGTTGAAAAAAGGGTCTTGATAGTCGATCCGTAGTTTTGATATTGTTTGGCGTGATTTGAGGCCTCGACTAAGTTCGTAATATATTTTAGGACGTGTTGGTATAATTAGTTAAGGTCCCGAGGACCTCGGGTGGATTCCGGATGGTTAACGGATCGATTTGTGGACTAAGGGAATGCTGGGATTTTTTGGTTGCTGGTGCGATCGCTTCTGCGGAAGCTGGGTTGCAGAAGCGACATCACAGAAGTGAGGATCATGCCGCAGAAGCGGATGGGAGTGAACTGGCTAAGGTCGCAGGTGCGAAGAAATTCCCGCACCTACGGGATCACGGATGCGACCATTAAAGCGCAGTGACCTTGCTGGAGGAGGCTGGGACCGCAGATGCGGTCGAATTCCGCAAAAGAGGAACCGCACCTGCGGAAGAAAACATCGTAGAAGAGAAGGCGCAGAAGCGTTGTAGGGGCCGCAGAAGCAGACTTTGTGCCATAGAAGCGGTTAAAGTTTCGCAGATGCGAAAATGTAGCTGGGCAGAGGACTTGGTTTT
This sequence comes from Nicotiana tabacum, assembly GCF_000715075.1. NCBI lineage: Eukaryota > Viridiplantae > Streptophyta > Magnoliopsida > Solanales > Solanaceae > Nicotiana > Nicotiana tabacum. The sequence continues at coordinate 112,163,760 of NC_134102.1, read as the reverse complement.
ATATGGGATTTGGCCCATTTTCTTTCATTTTCACTTGGTTGGGGTGATTTTTGGAGAGTTTTAAGGGGGAGATTTTCATCAAGCAATACAAGGTAAGTGATTCCCACCTATTACAAATTAAATACATGGTTTATATATGGATTTAAACATGAAAAATTAGTAGAAACTTGAGATTTTGGTAGAAAATCTAGAATTTGATATTTTTGGATTTTGACCATGAAATTGGACATGGAATTAGGAATAATTTATATATTTGCGTTCGTGATGTTATTGGTATGGTTTATCTTCAAAAATTTTAGAATCCGGGCATGTGGGCCCAAGGGTTGACTTTATCGAATTTTCGAACAGAATTGGGGATTGTTATTAATTGATTAATTATGGGTAATAGAGTATATATTTATGGATTTGTACATTTTTGGCTAGTTTTGAAGAGACGAGTATCGGGTTGAGGTGTTTGAGTGGCGTTGGAGCCGGTTATGAAACTTCGGAGCGAGGTAAGTCTCATGTCTAACCTTGTGAGGAGGAAACTACCCCTAGGTAATATTTATTGTTATGTGCAACTAGTTGTGGGTACTACGTACACACGAGGTGACGAGAGCCCGTACGTAGCTAAAGCATATTTATGTCCGGGTAGACTTAGGACCTTATCATGTAATAATTGAATTATTTGAACTCGTTCTACTGGCTTAATTAATTAAAGTTATAACTGAATTTGACTTAGAAATAAATATATGTATGATAGGCTTAGCCTTAACACTTTGAGTTGTGGACGAGTTATTTTAGAAGTGTAAAGATTATATTCGTTATGTGCTCATGTACTGTATTGTAAATACGTGTCTTGTAATTCGGTAACTTCTTTCCTTTCTTGTGGAGCGGGCCGAATGCCTCAGCAGTATATAGATGTATTTATGGTTCATGACGCACGACCCTCGGCAGTGTACACATTATTTTGGATCGGGTCGAACGACCGCGGCGGAAATCGTGCGTTATAATGCTATTAGGCCGAATATTCACGAGATAAATCTTTCACTAATGCCCGATGTTTTATATGGTATTCCTTAATTATTTGAGATTGAAACTTGACATTTCCTGAGCTGTTAAGGTATAATACAAGATCTAGAAATTCATGCTTTAAAAAAAGTAATTGAAAGATAATGTAATTTGCATATTTACCCCATCATTGTCGTATGCTTCATACCTGCTTATGTTTTATTATATTGCTTATTGAACCTTTAGTAAGTGTCGATGTCGACCCCTCGTCACTACTTCTTCGGAGTTAGGCTAGATATTTACTGGGTACGCGTTGATTTAGTACTCATGTTGCACTTCTGCACTAAATGTGTAGGATCTGACAGGTTCATTTGATGATCACCTTGGCGCATAGGCGCACCTGTTGAGGAGATTCTATGTGAGCTGCATTCCAAGCTACGTATCACAGTCCACCGAGTCTCCATTGTACTAATATTTTTATTTTGTCTTATTACATTCGTGAAGGATGTTGTATTATTATTGTACTCCTTAAAAAATGCTCATGTACTTGTGATATCGGATTTTGGGGGTTCATACTGGTTGTTCGTTATTGTAGTTCTCGTAGTTATTATCATTTTACCCTGTAAATTCCAAATGATACTATTTAAGTAATGAAGATTATGATTTCGAAGGTAATAAAATGAGTAAATAAATTGATAAATCAACGTTGGCTTGCCTGACGGCGCCGTTAAGCGCCATCACGACCTATAGTGGATTTTGGGTCGCGACAGTAATCCCCCACACATAACAGCTACCAGCTCCTTTTTAAAGTATTTCCAATGTTTACTTTTAATAATTCTCAGCATTTGGTTGATATTGACTATCGCGCACAATGCACACCTCAAAATAAGGTATGAAACAGTTGATTACAATTATAGTAACCCAACAAAGAGTCGGGATCGAATCCACAATGAGTTAGATGGGAGTTAGGAGTATATATTCTAATGCGTGAATTTGAACTATCTTAATTTGCACTTTCACAAAATGGTTTTGTTGCTATTTCTATTTTAAAACTAAAGATTGCAAAGTAAAGAAATAAAACTAGGATAATTGTTTTTGTTATTTTTCAAGTTTGTAAAAAGCCTAGGGATATGACCATCACCTAGGTGTTAGCCTAATGGGATAAAAAACTTAATGCTTGTTTTGCTGATCGGGGTGTATTATAGCTATCAACTCTCAAATAATCACTCAATACCTCTTGGTTAGAGAGTATTTTTGTCCAATTTGGCTTTCTAAAGTCCAAATGGGTATCACACAAAACGGTTGATAAAAGCTCAAGTCGGGTTATTACTATCTCTAGGTTGAACCCTTTAATTGGGTTAATTAATCTCTCGATTGACCCAATTTCTTGTTAGCCAAGTTTTTCTAGACTAAGTCTTTCTTCCCCAAGTAGAGACTAAGTCAAATAGGCATGAACTAATGTTTGCAACTATTAATTCTACAAATTAAAGCATAAACAAGGCTAAATAATAAATACCCAATCATAAACAAGCACTAAATTAGATACCCATAAGGTTGACACACTAGGGTTGGATTACAACCCTAGTAAAAATCTAGCTACTCATGCTTGAAATTGAAGAAATACTAATTAAACTCATATTGTAAATTTACAATGATAAAATCTATACTAAAATACTCTAAAATATAGAAAACTTCCAAATGAGGCAAAGAAATTTGGCTACAGGACTTGCTGATATCAAAAGTTGACCTAATTTTATGAAACTCGTCTATTTATACAAGGATGGAAATTTCGGAAAAAAATGCCATTCGGGAGGTTCTGCGGCTGCACAATTCCATGTGCGGTCTGCAAAATTTTTCATCTGGCAGGAGCTGGGATTCTTCGGCCGCACAATTTTGAACTGCGGCCGCGAGACAACATTTCTGCAGTCTACAGATTTAGAACTGCAGCCGCAACCTAGTCTTCTACGGTCCGCACTTTTATGTCTGCGGCCGCAGGAGAGCAATTCTGAGGGACTTGGAACTTGGAAATTTGCACACCCTCTGAAGTTGATCTCAAGCTCTTCTTATGCGGCCGCACAATTCCTGTGCGGTTCGCAGTTTGCTAGAAAGTCTGCTGGGATTTCCTTCGTTGTTTGCGGCCGCAAATAGAATTTTGCGGACCGCAATTTCTTCTGCGGCCGCAGAATTCCTTCTGCGGACCGTACTTTGTATGCTTCTGTACCCTTTTGTTGCCTTGAGCTCGGACTACTCGTTTTTGAGTTAGATTTCATCTCGGGAGTCCAACTTCCAACATTTCAGCAATTTTGCACTTTTCATTAGTTATGGGAACACAATTCAATACTTTTAGACTAAAACATAAGGAAAAAGGCACTAATAAGTAGTCAAAATCCCCACTTATCGACTCCCAAACTTAAGTCTTTGCTTGTCCTCAAGCAAACAAAATAGTTCCCACTTCCACAAGTTGAGGGTTATTTCATCCATTTAAAGGTGAGCCATTCACACATCAGTTGGGACCAATAATTACCTACACTACTTATGTATTATAAACAAGGCGACAAGTTGAACATTTATGCACATATAGTTCTAATGTGACACTTGAGCATCAAGAGTTGACTTTATTCATCAAGGAAGCTCGCTTTCTCATATAGGTCATTGTGGATTCTAAATTCCTCCTCCTCTAATCTCCGTTTGCATAGAGTTGTGCAGTCTGCAATGTAATTGTGCTGCCGCAGAGCACCTTTTGCTGTAGCAACCATAATTGTGCGGTCCGCACAATACAATTGCGGTCCGCAATTCTTTCCACACTTAACAAATTTTTTGGGCACAATTTCTGTAAAGTACACTCATCCGTGCAACACACTTCAAATTCAGTTAGCACAAAAAATAACACCTAATTACAAAAGAAGAAAAGAAAAGAAAAAGAAACATGGGTTGCCTCCCAAGAAGCGCTTGATTTAACGTCGCGGCACGGCGCAAATTACCATCATTTGAAATGAATCACTACCACAACGTGGCCATCACCAACTTTTCCCAAATAGTACTTCACCCGGTGACCATTGACTTGGAATACCTTATTGTTTTTATTCTTCAAATCCAATGCACCAAAAGGCGTCATACCCATAATTTCAAAGGGACCCCTCCATTTAGACTTTAGCTTTCCGGGAAACATCCTCAACCGTGAGTTGAACAACAGAACAAGATCACCCATTTTGAACTCTTTGTTCCAAATGTATTTATCATGCAGATATTTTATCTTTTATTTGTACAAGGACGAACTTACATAATCATGGTACCGGAACTCATCCAATTCATTCAAATGTGCAACCCTCAAATTAACGGCTACATCCCAATAAAGATTCAACTTCTTTAGAGCCCATATGGCTTTATGCTCAACTTTCACCAGGAGATGACAAGCTTTTTCGAATGCCAACCGGTATGGAGACATTCCCATAGGTGTTTTGTAAGTCGTCCGATAAGCCCATAATGCATCATCGAACTTCTTGGACCAATCCGTCCGGTTAGCATTCACTATTTTGGACAAGATACTATTTATCTCCCGGTTGGAGACTTCCACTTGACCGCTATCCTGTGGATGATAGGGAGTCATAACTTTATGAGTAACACCATACTTGCTAAGTAAAGTGTCAAAAGCTTTGTTGCAAAAATGCGAGCTCCCATCGCTTATGATAGCCCGCGAAGTACCAAACCTTGTGAAAATATTCTTCTTCAAGAACGCCACCACACTTCTCGCTTCATTGTTGGGTAGAGAAATGGCCTCACCCCATTTAGATACATAATCAACCGCGACCAAGATGTGGGTGTTTTCACAAGAACTCACAAAAGGACCCATGAAGTCAATACCCTACACATCAAAGATATCAATCTCTAAAATAGTAGTGAGGGGTATTTCATTCTTCTTTGAGATTCCACCGGCCCTTTGACATTCATCATATCTTTTCACTACATCACTTGCATCTTTGTAAAGAGTGGTCTAATAGAAAACACAACTTAGCACTTTAGCCATCGTTCTTGCTCCACCATGGTAACCACCATATGGCGAAGAATAACAAGCCCCAAGAATATCACTTTACTCTTCTTCCGGTACACATTTTCTAATTACCCTATCTGTACAAATCCATAAAAGGTATGGCTCATCCCAATAATAATCTTGACAATCCCGTTTGAGCTTCTTCCTTTGGTTTGAAGAGAACTCATCCGGGATAATTCCACACACAAGGAAATTTGCTAGATTCGCGAACCATGACACCTCCTTCATTGAAATAGCCAAGAGTTGCTCATCGGGGAAGGAGTCATTGATTTCAAGGCCATCATGTGGCCTCCCCTCCTCCTCTAAACGAGACAAGTGGTCTGCCACTTGATTTTCACTCCCTCTTCGATCTTGGATGTCAATATCAAACTCTTGCAACAAAAGAACCCATCTCATCAATTGACCTTTGGAATCTTTCTTGCTCATAAGATATCGAAGTGTCGCATGATCCGTGTGGACAATAACTTTCGCACCCATCAAGTACGGGCGAAACTTCTCAATTGCGAATACAATGAGAAAGAGCTCTTTCTCCGTAATGGTGTAGTTGACTTGGGCACCATTCATGGTCTTACTATCATAGTAGACTGGATGAAAAATCTTGTTGATGTGTTGCCCCAAAACAGCCACAACCACTACGTCACTAGCATCGCACATGAGCTCAAAAGGAATACTCCAATTAGGAGCGGTGATAATGGGAGTGGTTGTCAACTTGAACTTCAACAATTCAAAGTCTCTCATACAATAATCATTGAAGTGAAACTTAGCATCTTTCTCTAAAAGCTTGCACAACGAGTTCACCACTTTAGACAAATCCTTGATGAAATGTCGGTAAAACCCCGTGTGGCCTAAGAAACTTCGCACGCCTTTTACCGAAGTTGGAGGTGAAAGTTTAGAAATCACCTCAATCTTTGTCTTGTCGATTTCAATGCCATTCTTATAGATCTTGTAGCCAAGGACAATGCCTTCCTTGACCATGAAATGACACTTCTCCCAATTTAGCACCAAATTCGTTTCTTTACATCTTGCCAATACTTTATCCAAATTTGCCAAGCAATCATCAAAGGAATCCCCAACTACCGAGAAGTCATCCATGAAAACTTCAAGGTAGTTCCTCTACCATGTCCATGAAGATAGCCATCATACACTTTTGAAAAGTCGTCGGTGCATTACATAAACCGAATGGTATCTGCTTGAATGCGAAAGTACCATAGAGACATCTAAAAGTTGTTTTCTCTTGATCTTCCGGAGCAATAAGGATTTGGTTGTAGCCCGAATATCCATCCAGAAAGCAACAGAAAGCACGGTTGGCCAACCTATCAAGCATTTGGTCAAGGAAGGGAAGTGGAAAATGATCCTTCCTTGTGACTTTGTTGAGCTTATGATAGTCCATACACACTCTCCACCCGGTCACCATTCTTGTGGAAACCAACTCATTTTTATCATTGGTGACCACCGTAATGCCGCCCTTCTTTGGGACACATTTCACTGGAGAAGTCCATGAACTATCGGAAATGGGGTAGACAACCCCAGCATCCGACCACTTGATAATCTCCATTTTGACCACTTCTTGCATAGCCTCATTGAGTCTCCTTTGATGTTCAATAGATGGTTTGGCGTCTTCCTCCAAGTTGATCTTGTGCATGCAAAAGGTGGGGTTTATTCCCCGAATATCCGCCAATGTCCATCCAATAGCCTTCCTCCTCTTATGCAGCACCGCCAGTATGGAGTCAACCTGCACGTTAGTCAAACACAAGGAAAGAATAACCGGTAAAGTAGAACAAGGGTCAAGAAATTCATACCAAAGATGTTGAGGCAATGACTTCAACTCCAAGGTCGGAGGCTCTTCAATTGAAGGCTTTATAGGAGGAGTTTTTCTATTTTCAAGATCCAAGGAGAGTTTCCGAGGTGCATAGTTGTGCGACCCCATTCTTTGTAAAGAATTCACACATTCCATGAAGCCATCCATCTCGTCATCATCAAAGTTAAGCAAGATGGCCTCCAACATATCACCCACATTGATCGTGGAACTTGTATCATCAACAATCACATCGGTCACCAAGTCCGCAAAAGAACACACTTTATTGCTATTAGGTTGCCTCATAGATTTGCACACGTGGAATATCACCTTTTCATCACCCACCCGAAAAGTGAGTTCTCCGGCTTCCACATCAACAAGATCCTTCCCCGTAGCAAGGAAATGTCTTCCAAGAATAATCAGCACCTCATAGTCCACTTCACAATCAAGAATGACAAAATTCGCTAGAAGAATGAATTTATCAACACGAACCAATACATCTTCAATCACTCCCAACGGTCTCTTCATGGTACAATCGGTCATTTGTAATCTCATAGATATGGGTCTTGGTTGCCCAATTCCTAAAGTCTTGAAAATCGAATAGGGGGCATCAAATTGATATTTGCCCCAAGATCATAAAGAGCTTTAGCAAACTCGGCACTTCCAATGGTACAAGGGATTGTGAAAGCGTCAGGATCTTCTAATTTAGAAGCCATTGAATGCACAATTGCATTCACTTGATGAGTGACTTTGATAGTTTCAAAATTCATCTATCGCTTCTTTGTCAGCAAATCCTTCATAAACTTTGCATAACCGGGTGATCCAAAGCTTCAACTAATGACACATTGATCGAGAGAGTTTTCATCATGTCAATAAACTTTTTGAATTGATTCTCGCCATTTTGCTTGGAAATCCTTTGAGGATAGGGAGGGGGAGGCTTAAGTAATGGTGCCTTAGCCTTTTGCTCTACCGGTTCTGGTATGTCAATAACGTGATCCTTATACGGGTTCACTTCCTCCTGAGTCTCTTTCACATTATTATCAATATCAATCTGCACTTCATAATGTGCTTGCACCACATTTTTCGGGATCTCTTCTTCTCGTGCTACTTGATCATCATCCACAAGTTGCCTTTGACTTGAGGTGGGTGCATTCCCACCTCTTCCACTTCTTGTCGTAACGGTCATGGCATGCCCCGTGTTGTTCTCATCCTTTGAGTTCACCACCGTATCACTTGGTAGTGCCCCCTTAGGATGAGAATTTAAAGCTTGAGAGATTTGCCCTATTTGCACTTCTAAGTTGCGGATCAATGTATTGTGTGAGGCAAGTTGAGCATCGAAATCAGCATTATTCACCATCATTTGCTTGAACATGTTCTCAATATGCCCCATTTCATTTTTAGAAGAACTAGGACCATGGGAAGGATAAGGAGGCGGGTTGCTCGGTTGTTGATACATTGGGGGCTTTGAAAACCCGATCCCCGATTTCCTTGATTATTGTTCTATCCACCTTGATTATTACCACCCCAATTACCCTGATTATTGTCATTCCAAATTTTTTGATTGTTGTTGTTATGCCAATTCTCTTAATTGTTTCCACCACTTCAATTACCTTAGTTGTTAGAATTCCAATTGCCTTGATTGTTTTGAGGCCGCCATTATTGGGCCTTGGAAATTGTTTCGTTGCCCTTGAAAGTTGTTCACATATTACACCTCCTCTTCTTGGTCATTGTAAGAATCATCTTGATCAAACCCACTATCTTCTTGCACAAAATTGTCCACTCATTGTTGCACTTATGGACCCTTAGTTTTTCGTTTGTTCACCATCATGTTCACTCCCTCCATGGCATTGACTTGCCTAGGATTTTGCACTTGTTGAAGTTGAGCCTTTGCTATTTGATTCATGGTGGTAGTCAATTCGGCTATGGCTTGCCTATGGTCATGCAACTCTTTGTGGAGGTGAATCACATTGGGATCACCTTGTGGAATATTAGCCCGAGATTGCCATGCCGATAATGTGTCCGCCATTTCATCTAAGATCTCACACGTCTCTGCATAAGGCATAGTCATGAAGTTCCCATCGGCAAGTTGATTCACTACACATTGGTTAGTTGTGTTGATCCCGTGATAGAAAGTTTGTTGAATTATGTTCTCCGTAATATAGTTGTTGGGACATTCTTTAACCATTATTCTATATCGCTCCCATATCTCGTGTAGTGGTTCATTGGGCTCTTGCTTTAATGATAAAATTTCATCTCTAAGTGTAGCCATGTGCCCCGGAGAGAAGTACTTAGAAACAAAATTTTTCGCCAATTCATCCCAAGTGTGAATGGAATGGTTCGGCAAACGTTCCAACCAATCTAAAGTTTTCCCCCGTAAAGAGAAGGGAAAAAGCCTTAGCCTCAACGCATCCTCGGAGATATTTATTTGTTTACTCCCCCAACACGTGTCCACAAACCCCTTCAAATATTTATATGCATTTTGACTTGGAGCACCGGTGAAGAAGTCTCGTTGCTCTAGCAAAGTGAGCATCACATTGGTTATTTAAAAGTTGCCCGTCCTAATACGGGGCAGGACTATTGCGCTTGTATATCCTTTATTAGGCAACACCCGGTGTAGAGCCACTCGTGGTGGAGGTGGGGGTGGAACGGGCACATTGTCATAAGGCACTCGGCCTCTTCTATTGGCTTGAGGTTCAAGAGGAACCTCATCCACTTGATCATCGTCAATGTCCATATTCCCCCAAAGCAATATTTCCGAGCTCATTATTTGCCATGGTTGAACCTACAATTCCTAACACGTTAGTAACACGAAAGGAAAAGAAGATATTCCAAAAATACATCTAAATATATAGATAACATTGTTTGTAACTTCCCGGCAACGTCGCCAAAAATTGACTATCGCACACAATGCATACCTCAAAACAAGGTATGAAATGGTCTATTGCAATTATTGTAACCCAACAAAGAGTCGGGATCGAATCCACAGGGAGATAGATAGGAGTTATGAGTATATATTCTAATGCATGAATTTGAACTATCTTAATTTGCACTTTCACAAAATGATTTTGTTGCTATTTCTTTTTTAAAACTAAAGATTGCAAAGTAAAGAAATAAAAGTAGGATAATTATTTTTGTTGTTTTTCAAGTTTGTAAAAAGTCTAGGGCTATGACCATCACCTGGGTGTTCGCCTAATGGGATAAAAACCTTAATGCTTGTTTTGCTGATCGGGGTGTATTATAGCTATCAACTCTCAAATACCCACTCAATACCTCTTGGTTAGAGAGTGTTTTTGCCCAATTTAGCTTTCTCAAATCCAAATTGGTATCACATAAAACGGTTGATAAAATCTTAAGTCGGATTATTACTATCTCTAGGTTGAACCCTTTAATTGGATTATTCAATCTCTCGATTGATCCAATTTCTTGTTAGTCAAATTTTTCTAGACTAAGTCTTTCTTCCTCCAGAAGAGACTAAGTCAAATAGGCATGAACTAATTTTAGCAATCATTAATTCCACAAATTAAAGCATAAATAAGGCTAAATAATAAACACCCAATCATAAACAAGCACTAAATTAGATACCTATAAGGTTGACACACTAGGATTGGGTCACAACCCTAGTAAAAATCTAGCTACTCATGCTTGAAATTGAAAAATAAAAGAAGAAATACTAATTAAACTCATATTGTAAAGTTACAATGATAAAATCTATAGTAAAATACTCTAAAATATAGAAAACTTCCAAAAGAGGCAAAGAAAAATAGCTATAAGACTTGCTGATGTCAAAAGTTGACCTAATTTTATGAAACTCGTCTATTTATACAAGGCTAAAAATTTGGAACAAAAATGCCCTTCGGGAGGTTCTGCTGCCGTACAATTCCATGTGCGGTCCGCAGAATTCTTCATCGTGCAGGAGTTGGGATTCTGCAGCCGCACAATTCTGAACTGCGGCCGCGAGATAATATTTCTCCGATCCACAGTTTTAGAACTGCGGCCGCAACCTAGTCTTCTGCGGTCCGGACTTTTATGTCTACAGCCTCAAGGCACATCTCCTGAGGCTGAACAATTCTTGTGCGGTCCACAATTTTGAGGGACTTGGAACTTGAAAATTTGTACACCCTCTGAAGCTGATCTCAAGCTCTTCTTTTGTGGCCACAAAATTCCTGTGATGTCCGTAGTTTGCTAGAAAGTCTGTTGGAATTTCCTTCGTTGTTTGCGGCCGAAGATAGAATTTTGCGGACCGTACTTTGTATGCTTCTGTACCCTTTTATTTCCTTGAGCTCGGACTACTCCTTTTTGAGTTGGATTTCATTTTGGGAGTCCAACTTCCAATATTCCTGTAATTTTGTACTTTTTATTAGTTTTGGGAACACAATTCAATGCTTTTAGACTAAAACAAAAGCAAAAAGGAGCTAATAAGTAGTCAAAATCCTCACTTATCAGCTACCTGCATAGTGATCCCTATCCATTGGAAGATATGTCTTAGTGTTTTAAACCATTCACATTCTTCAAATTAATAAGTGATCAGTTGTTTCCTTTGAGTATCGTATATACAACAGCTTTCATCGACCGCTAATATATGTAACTTCAATAGCCTCTCCTTAGTAAGCAACCTCCCTTGTGTTGCCAGGTACAGGATGAATCTCTTCTTTCATTGAGCTAATGCAGTCCAAATTAGGTCAGATGTCTCTAGCTTTGGATAATATCCTACAATTGCAAGGTAACTTCTAGTGATGGAGTATTGACCACTTAATGTAAGCTTATATTTATCTTGTTGCTACCATCCCTGCATTTGAACCTTAATGGAATTAAGTTTCTTCCAGTACCAGCTACAATTTATGGGTGGTCTATGTGTCCAAATATTACTATTAGCCTTCATATAGATCCCATGAACCCATTTGACACATAGAGATTCTTTGTAGTTAATTAGTTTCCATATCAACTTCCCAACTGAAGCTACGTTCCAGTTCCAAGAGCTCTTTATATTCAGTCCACCTAGCTTCTTAGGATAGCAAACTTTTTCCTAGGAAACCAAAGACACCTTCTTTTTCTCCTCAGATCCTCCCCACAAATAGTCCATATATATTTTATCAACCTCCTTTAGAATACTTTGAGGCAATATGAACATTGCCCCCAGAAACTGTGAATAGAGAAAAGGACTGCATTGATCACCTACAGTCTGCCAGCATAAGACAAATGCTTTGAATAGGTGACAATAATTCTTCTAGTGATTTTCTCCACTAACATATGGTAGTCTAACTTATTCCATTTCTTGGGTGAGAGAGGCAATCCTAGATACCTGATCGGGAAGGTACCCAAATGTGAATCCAGTCCTTGCCAGCAAGTGATCCTTAGTATTGTCATCCACTCCAGCTAAGAAAATGCTTGACTTGTCCATATTAGATATTAAACTTGTGACTTTACTGAAATGGTCCAAGGTCTCCATGACTCGATTAACTGATTCCATATCACTTTTGTAGAAGATCATAAGATCATCTGCAAAAATGAGATGAGTTAACTTCAATGTCTTGCATATGGGATAAAACTTTAAATTAGGCAACATGTTGACAGTCTTTAACATTCTGGATAAATATTCCATCACTAGAATGAACAACAGAGGTGAGACAAGATCACCTTGTCTAAGTCCTCTCTTCCTTGCAAAATAGCCATGCCCTTCTCCATTCACCTTGATTAAAAATTTGGTTGTTAATACACAAATAATAATCCACTTAATGAATTTATCAGGAAACCCAAACCCTGCTAAAACTTCTTCAAGGAAGTCCCAACTCACCATATCATAAGTTTTTCTTAAATCAATCTTCATGAGACGCCTTGGTGAGGTATTCCTGTTATAGTGTCTAAGAAAGTCATGACATATCAATATATTGTGGAACATGGATTTATTTTGCACAAAAGTTGACTGATTTTCTGCCACAAAGAAGCTCACAACACTTCTCAATCTACTACAAATCAGTTTAGAGATGCATTTGTATATGATATTATAAGATGAGATATGTCTAAATTGGCTAGCATATTTCGGTACCTCCACTTTTGGAATGAGTGCTATGTTATGTGGGTTAATTTGTCTCAGCAACTTTGCATTTTGAAAGAACTTTAACACAGTTTTAGTGACCTCTTGCCCCACTGTTTGCCAAACAGCTTTGTAGAATCCACTTTCAAATTCATCAGGGCTTAGACTTTTACTATTGTCTATCTGAAATATTACATCTTTCACATTTTTAACTTCAAAAGGTTTCAACAGTGCAAGTTGTTGCTTAGTTGACAGTGTAGGATCATCCTTCAAGAAATATTCAGAGGATTACAGTCTTGAATCTGTTGTCCTTCCAAGTAGGTCTTCATAATACTCCACAAGGAGCCTTGCTATTTTGTCAGATTCCGTTTTCCAATCTCCCATATTATCCTTGAGTTGTATTATGGCCTGTTTTAACTTCCTGTGCTTTATAACAGAGTAAAAATACTTTGTATTATCATCTCTCAGTCTGATCTAACTAGCTTTACTTCTTTGCTGGAGATACAATTCTGCCAAATATGATGACTGCCTAAATTTTTGATAAGCCTGTGATTCCTGTTGTTGAAGCTTTACATTGGTTGGATACCTATGCAGTTGTTGCTGAACTTGCGTAAAGGCCTTTCTATCTTCAGTGACTTCTGAGACTAAGTCATGGGAAGATAGACTATTTAGGCCTTTCATCTTATTATTCAACACTTTTAATTTCTTTACCACCTTGTACATTTTGCATCCCTCAAAGGCAGTGTTCCATCTTTCACTAACTATAGTAGCAAAGAGTGGATGATGAGTCCACGCATTACTAAACTGGAAGGATCTTTTGGCTTTATTTCTTCATGTGGATAGAGAGATTTTAGCAGGACAATGATCACTGATACCCTCTAGGAGAAACACAATTCTACATGAAGGCATCTCATCTAACTATACTCCATTGATAAAAATCCAATCTATTTTCGAGAAAGTCCTATGTTCACCATGATTATCATTCCATGTTTACTTGTTACCTTGAGATGGTACTTCAAGCAGGCCACATTCTATCACACTGCTGTAAAAATTTACTACTTCTGCTCATGTTACTGGATTCCCCCTATTCTATCATCAGCTTTCAAAACTGAGTTGAAATCACCCAGAACCATCCAAGGTTTGGCACACCTCCTGATGTGATTAATGAGATTATCCCATAAATCCTTTGTTTCTTCTCTTGTGTTGAAGGCATAAACATAAGTCAAGTCAAATAACAATTTAAGAGGAATGCAGTGAACCTCACATGTGATAGCCTTAAAATAATCATGTCTCCAAGTGATCCATATTCTACCATTGCAGTGGCATTCAAGATTTAAGACAAAGTCCCATCCCACAAACATCCTGATAGCAATTTGTTCTAATCTATTACTTTTTTACTTTAGTTTCTAGTAAGCCTATTAAGCCTACTCTTTCTTCACTGCAAAGGAACTTTACCTCCATTTGCTTATTAGGGGCGTTAAGCCCCCTCACATTCCAGTTGAGAAAACTATCCATCGCCGATATGTAGTACCTGAAAGGAGTTTGAACTAGTAACATGTTGTGCCTGCTTTGGTTGAGTTTTACCAATCCTTAGAGGATTTTGCCATCCTGATCCCCTCCCTTGTTCATATTTATCAGACTGGCTTGTCAATTTTGTTGTCTGTGTTATGTCAAGCTTCTTACCCCGGTCATCTTGCTTTAGGCCTGTTGCCTGAGGCCTTTCATTCACCTTCCCCTTACCTACTTGTTTAGGTTCAATAGGTTTAGTTTGTTGCTCTTGTGGAGCATTTGGTTGTTTCTTCTTCAATTTGTATTCATCATTAGTATGCCCATATTTGGAACTGTGCTTACACAAAGTTGGCTTCCAATCATAACTCACATTCTGCTCTATCAATTTTCCCTTTTCATTCCTGAAAATCACCACATCAGGCAATTGTACTCCCATCTTCACTTCCACCAGTAGCCTCGTAAATTTTAAATTTTTTTTCTAGTGTTGTGGTCCACAATTAGAGGCTTCTTAACTAGACTCCCAATTTTGCTCAAGCCTTTTGGACGCCAGTATTTAAAGTTTAATCTTGGAAACTTGATCCAGATTGGAACAGTTAGCGGTTTTTCTCTTGTGAATTCTAGATGTAGTGACCACTCCTTAACAATAAGAGGTTTGTTATCAAAGTGGTAGATACTGCCTTGAATAGCCTCTTGTTTTCCTACTACTGTTTCGAATCTCACCACTATTACTCAATTCTTTAGCATAGCAATCCTATCAATTCTATGTTTTCAACAAAATCGTTGAACAAAGTCCTGAATTACAGCAAAATGAGGGTGTGCCCATAGAACATAGCATACCACAATATTTTTTCAATAAGCAATTTCTGTACCGATATCCTCCAGTTCAATTTCAACAATTGAATTCTCTCTGACTGATTTGTGGAACATATTCTAATTTTTATCCTACATTTGATATTTTTGCTATATCAAATTCATCTCAAATTGAACTCTTGTTCTTCTTCTGTGTTTCCCTCTTCGACCTCACCTGCCCATGATTTCTTACCGCTACTTCCTGATTCAGTTTGCATTTGACTAGGCGGAGCTTGTACTACTTCATTCCAGCGCCCTGATGCTTCAATTTGTTGTGCCTTCTCTGATTCCTTGTTCGTCGGTACTGTTTCATTGGATTTTGAATTCGCTTGTGCAGTTCCCACTGCTCTCTTACTGTCATCATGTTGCCCTCGTTGAGTTTGCGAGGAGGATGCTTCATTTGCCATGAGAGCCTTCTGGGTTAGGATGCACACTCTCTTAACCCCCCCCCCCCCCACCCCATGGTGGGCGCATGTTAAGCTACGAGAGAGAGCAAGCCTTGAGGGCACTGTTTCTAGTTATTTAGTTTTTAAATAGGTAAATTTATTTTAAAGAATTTATGTTCGAATTTATAAAAATTAATTAATTTGACCCTTGTACTCCAAAAAGATTCAAACAAATTAAATGTCGAGAGTATATATAGAGAGAGAAATACAGAGATTTTATGTTGTAAGTATAAATTATATCTTCGGATGATAATGCTACAATCTGTTGGGTTAATCGATAAAGGGTAACTTATAAGTTTTAAAAAATGCTACAACTAGTGTTGCAATTAGATTAATTGTTATGCTCAAAGTAAATTTGACTAAAATCATACCGTTTGACTTCTAAGCAATTCAAAAGGTGTTTTTAAGAATCCACTTAAATATGATTCATTAAAACTTGGAAATTCTATTATTTGAAAATCTGATTGTTTAGTGAAGGATAGTTTTAATTAAGTACTTATTTAAATCTAAATTAATCATTAGGAAATTATTAAGCTTGTCTCACAAGATAAAATATTAGTATTATTTTGTTAATTAGTAATTCAAAAAAAGTTATTTAAAACATGAAATTAGGAAACTCTGTGTTGACATTATGATCTGAACTAGTGACCTATTGTTTTTCCATTGGAGACTCTGGGACGTTGTTTTACCTAAGTATCGTAAATTACTAAATTTCATCTTTGTTTGTTTATTTTTATTTTTTAGTGACTAATCTGCTACTAATTTACAATAAAGAGTATGTAACTAAGGATTTTAGGAACTTGAGGGACTTAACTGTTAAATACTTTTGTTAAGCAACTGTACTATATTAGCATTTCAAACAGTTAAAAGGACCTCTATGCTACTATTTGCTAAAGTATAAAATATCTGTGCGGAGCTATTCGAGCTGAAAAAACATGGTGGCTCTATCTCTCCCCTCAACCTTCACTTGCCGGAGAAGAAGAAGGAGAATGAATACTCTGTTACTTTCCCCTCCGTTGCAACTACGTTTTCCGTTCATTCACTTCCGTTTACAAACCTCTCACCGCCGTCAGGTTCTCCGACCACCGCCTTTCGCCGCCTCAACATCTCATCTCTCTATTTCCAAGCAATTCAATATCGATAACCTCGAAGTGGAAGAGGAAGAGGAAGAGTACGATGTCGTTTCGTACCCGAATCGCCGTTACGATTTCACTCCTCTGATTCAATTTCTATCCACTTACACACCCACTGAGCCCAATTCAGACACAACTTCACCCACTCAACTCGACCCGGCCGAGTTAAAACTCGCCGAGTCATACCGAGCCGTCCCAGCCCCAGTCTGGCACTCTCTTCTGAAAAACCTTGCCTCCACGTCATCCTCAATTTCTACGGCATACGCACTCGTTACGTGGCTTCAAAAGCACAACGTTTGTTTCTCTTACGAACTGCTGTACTCAATTCTCATTCACGCGCTGGGACGCTCGGAGAAGTTGTACGAGGCTTTTTTGCTTTCACAGCGGCAAACTTTAACGCCGTTAACGTACAATGCACTTATTGGTGCTTGTGCACGAAACGGTGACCTCGAAAAAGCACTTAATTTGATGTGTAGAATGCGCAGAGACGGGTATCAATCTGATTATGTTAATTACAGTTTGATTATTCAATCACTTATTCGTAGTAATTCTATTGATTTGACTATGTTAGAGAAGTTTTATGATGAAATTGAAGCTGATATGATTGAACTTGATGGCCAATTGTTGAATGATATGATTGTGGGCTTTGCGAAAGCTGGTGATGTTGATAGAGCTTTAGTTTTCATGAGTGTTGTTCAAGGTAATGGGCTGAGCCCAAAAACTGCTACTGTTGTTACCTTGATATCTGAGTTGGGTAATTCAGGTAGGACTGAGGAGGCTGAGGCTGTATTTGAGGAGTTGAAAGAAGGCGGGTTAAAGCCAAGGACGAGGGCATATAATGCACTTCTGAAAGGGTATGTGAAAACTGGATCCTTGAAGGATGCGGAGTATATTGTGTCGGAGATGGAGAGGAATGGGGTGGCACCGGATGAACTTACGTATAGCTTGCTTATTGATGCTTATGGGAATGCTGGTAGGTGGGAAAGCGCGAGAATTGTGTTGAAAGAAATGGAAGCGAATAATGTACAGCCGAATTCGTTTGTGTTTAGTAGGATTTTAGCAAGTTATCGTGATAGAGGAGAGTGGCAGAGATCATTTCAGGTGCTTAAAGAAATGAAGAATAGTGGGGTGAATCCTGATAGGCAGTTTTATAACATAATGATTGATACTTTTGGGAAGTACAATTGTTTGGATCATGCAATGTCTACATTTGAAAGGATGAAATTGGATGGAATTGAACCTGATACTGTTACATGGAACACGCTAATAGATTGCCATAGTAAGCATGGCCATCACAATAAGTCGGAGGAGCTGTTTGAGGCAATGCAGGAAAGTGGATGCTTGCCGTGCACCACCACATACAATATAATGATTAATTCTTTTGGTGAGTTGGAGAAATGGGAGGAAGTGAAGGGCTTGTTGAGTAAGATGCAGAGTCAGGGCTTACTGCCCAATGTTGTTACATATACCACACTGATTAATATCTATGGACAGTCAGGAAGGTTCAATGATGCCATTGAGTGCTTGGAGGTGATGAAGTCTGCAGGGTTGAAACCATCCTCAACCATGTATAATGCCTTGATCAATGCCTATGCACAGAGGGTAAATATTATTCTGACCTATAACGCATTGCTTTATGAATATTTCATAGCTACTTGCTCACTACATCTTAGGGAACTAGTTTCAGGGTACGCGTGTACCCTATATTGATGAGAATAATTTTAAAAATATATATATATAAATAACATTCAAAGCATGGTTTTAGTCACAACTAAATATTAAGTAAAAATTTGAGTTCTTGAAAATAATAAATATTGATCATGAAATTGACACACATATAATAAATAATATTCATTTATTCATGATCTTGTCTAATAATATTTATTTAAGTAACAAACTAAATTAACGTATAAAAAAGAATCTATTAGTAATTTGAAATTAGAATATCTTATGATTGCTTTTGTCTTAATAACCATGTATATTATGATTCGATATGTAGTAATCAATAAAAATGGAGAATTAAGTTAATACTTTAATCATAATATTTTAATTGATTTCAAAGTTATAAATATTAGGAAAAATAATTAAATGTTTAATTTTATTCTATTTGAAATTTATTTTTAAAGGCTAAAAAGGTTTACTAATATTTCGCTATGAGGCATTGTGCTTTTATAATAGTTCATATATATTTTTATTGATTAAAGAAATATAACAATATGTACTTTGCTCGCAAGAAAGAAAGAAGATTGTCTTCTGTCTATTAAAATGAACTTGAAAATAGCTTTTCAATTTCTTTTTGAAAAGCTCGTAGATCTTCAAAAGCTATGCATTCTTGCTAAAACTGAAAAGTTGAACATATAGAACTGGAACTAAGTTTAATTGAACTTATTGAATGATGATTAGGAAATTTTATAGGGTACAATTTCTTCCTTTATTGAGTTAGCTAATAGGATCAACATTCATCAATTTCAAAAAATTAAACCTTTTATTTTATACTCAAATATAACTTTCAATAAGTATATTTATATATTGAGATTAGGTACACGCGTAACGCGGGTACTGTAAATTTTACCAAATAATAAAGACTCCTAACCTAAAAGAAAAAGAAGTTGGGTGTGAGATTTAGGCAAAAAATTTTAAATACAAAAAAGTCTCATAAACCTAAAAGGTATTAACTACAAATAAGGTCATTTAATACTCCAACATAAGAAGTTGAACAGGAGGCGAAACTTTAGGCTAGGCAAAAAAAATTTAACTACAAAAAAAGGTCTCCTAAACCTAAAAGGTATTAACTACAAAATAAGCACATTTAATACTCCAACATAGGGAGTTGAACGTAGAGGCGAAAATTTAGGCTAGGCAGAATTTTTTTAACTACAGAAAAGGTCTCGAAAACCTTAAAAGTATTAACTACTCCAACGTAGGGAGTAGAACGAATAGGAAAAATTTTATCAACATTCCTAGATTGTTAATAATAAGAGAATAATTAAATAACTATTCCTAAATTGTAGGAGAATTAATTAAATAATTATTCCTAAATATTGATGAAATACTAAAATTATTATTTTGTCTAATGTGAACTCTATATTTTGAAGGGTAAAAAAGGCGAACGACATTTTATTAAGGGCCTTCATGCTTTTAATATAGTACTAGTTTTAGGATACGCGCGTTATGCGTGTATTCCGTCTCAATGAGTATAAAATTTTAAAAGAATTATGCATATTTTATACTGACATTCATTTGAATTATAAACTAAAAGTTAAAAAAGAAGGTATAAGTTTTTGAAAATGATGATTGTTGATCTTATTTAGATTTTTTTTATAGTTAATTTTTTATTAATCACCAAGTGAAAATATTACAAAACAAACTTAGCTATTGATCTTATTTAGCTAATTACTCAATAAAGGAAGAAACTCACCTTGTAAAAATACTCAATCAACTCAATCAATTTATTCAACTTAATACTTAGTTCAATTTTATAATTTTATTATTTTAATTTCACAAGTTAAATTATGACAATAAAAGATACAAAATATAACTTACATGTGACAAGTAGTTATGGTCCAGTTTTAGTGACTTATATTAGTTAAATTCAAGGTGATTTGATATTAGCTTTCACATATGAATAATAAATTAAGTTAATCAGATTTTATTTGTAATATTACTTCACTTAATAGTTCTTTATAGACAAATGTTTCTTTGTGCATATTCCCTATATTGTCTCCAACATGTCCTGGAAATACATTAAAGGAACAAACATTGAATTAAATTCTTTTGCTAATTAGTCATTTCAATGATAAAATATTCTTGTTCTCAACATTAAAGAAACAATTATTTTTAATTGATTCAATTTTTAATATTAATTCATTATCCAATGGAAAGTCTATTTTCAAAAAGTAAACCGATCGTTACTTGACTTTTTTGTGTGTGTTTTAGAGTAATTAAGTCAAAGTAGAAATACTATCTCATCTAATTTTCAATAGATTTTCCAATGTGAAAGTCAAACTTCTGAATTTTCATCTTAATTTGAACATTTGTTTATGAATTTATAAAGTAATTAAACATTTATAATCAAAAGTATTTAAAAGAAGTAATTGAAAAGATTAAGAAAAATGCATAGTGTTGAGAGAATTTTAACGTGATTTTGATATTCTAATAAAACATGACAGTAAGCATATGCGTATTTTATAATTCTGAGAAATTATAAATATCATGAATTCAATATTCTATATAATCATATCCTAGTAATGGTTTGAGTAACATTAACTATTTAATTTTTGCGTGTTATAAAATTTAATAGTTTGTTTCTTAATAAGTTAATAAAAATAGACTTTACTTGTTATAATAGAAATTAACCCGAAAACTTCATCCATAATTAGTAGGAGATATCACTCTTGTCAATATATATTAAATGAAAATCAAAAAATAAGGAAAAAGGTGAAAAAGTAACATGCTTATGAACTAAAAGTCACCTGTCTATCTTTGATGGAGCAACATGTAATTTACTTTTACTCGTTTTCATAATTCGAGGACTTAAAAAAACCCTTATTAGACTTTTTAAATTTTAAAAAGAAATGGCATTTTCTTATAGTTGCACGCATAGTTTTCAAAATTTATCTTGAAAGGTAATACAAGGACATTAAAAATACACATTCCTTAAGAATCAAATTATTGTAAAATTCAATGCCACGTCAAGTGATAGTTTTCAAATTTGCAAGGTCCTAAATATTAGGAAAAATAACATGGAAGGAATTATAATTATATTACATAGTTCAAATAAGGCAAGAAGTTATATAAGTTCAAAAATACTTAATGGATTTTAAAACCTAAAAATTAGGAATCCCTATGTAGTTCAAATAAGGAAAAATTTAATAAGAAAATTATTTAATTTTAAAGCCTTAAATATTAAGAAAATAATTAAATGACTATTTTGTCTAATGTGAAATTAAAATTTAAAGGGTTAAAAATCGAATGATATTTCGCTGAGGGCCTTCGTGTTTTTAATATAATATAGATAACTTCCATGAATAGATACAACAACAACAACAACCCAGTGTAATCCCACTAGTAGGGTCTGGGGATGGTAGTTTGTACGCAGACCTTACCCCTACCCTGGGGTAGAGAGACTGTTTCCGATAGACCCTCGGTTTCCTCCCTCCAAGAACTCCCACCTTGATCTTGGGGTGACTCGAACTCACAACCTCTTTGTTGGAAGTGGAGGGTGCTCACCACTAGAACAACCCACCCTTGTCAAACTTACATGAATAGTTAATTTATTATTATTTTGTATTCTTATTCATATAGGTAATACTAACTAGTTGAGATTTAGGTTTAGGCGTGGGTACACTTGAAATAGGTATGGACTTTGTAGAATATTGCTGGAACTTGTGATCCTAAAAAAAAAAAAAACCACCACCACCAAAAACAAAAGGGATCCGTAAGGAAGATTTGCTTAAGTCCATCAGGCACTGGTCATATGCCTGCATTGCAGCATAACCTTCCTACTTTAGCTTAATCGTTCTAGTTTTCTGTAGATCTATGTTCATTATCAAGTTTTCTTGTGATTGCATATGTAAAATGTTTCTCTTCGTCCACAGGGCTTGTCTGAACAAGCAGTAAATGCCTTTAGGATCATGAAGGGAGATGGTCTAAAGCCCAGTCTGTTAGCTCTCAATTCACTAATTAATGCATTTGGTGAGGATCGGAGGGATGCTGAGGCTTTTGCTGTATTGAAGTATATGAAAGAAAATGTGAGTTCACCTTTTCCTTTCTGTATATATACATGGCATGCTCATGACGATATAGTCTCGTGACTTACATACATATCCTAAAACTGCAGCATATGAAGGCAGATGTTGTTACGTACACCACTCTTATGAAAGCCTTGATACGTGTGGACAAATTTGAAAGGGTAAACCTTCTTACGCGGAGTCTTTCATCTATAGTTATAGTGTTGGAGTCTCCATTTTTGTATGGTGCGTCATAATTATTTTGTCTCTTGCATCTTCTTTTTAAGTGATATTATGCATATTAATGACTAAATTTTCTTATTTAAAAACCAAAATTCAGATCTTTAGATGCAGCAAAAGAATCAGGCTTGGCAAAAATGGCATAGGATTGCAGTGAATTGTACATTAATATTTTTGTCTTTGTCAGATTGACCTGATTGGCATTCTTACATCCTAGTTGTGTGGATCATGCTAAATATTTTGGCTTTCAGGTTCCCGCCGTTTATGAAGAAATGCTTTTGTCTGGATGTACCCCAGATAGGAAAGCTAGAGCAATGTTACGATCCGCTCTGAGATACCTGAAGTCCACGTTGAAATAGTAGTAGACTGTGCAAATCATTGTCACAAAAAACGATTGAAATTCTAGCCATTCTAACAAAAGGACCATGATGAACCGAGATGTTTCAGTTTGACTTTCAATTTGAGGCAAGTGAATCCTCTAAATGCTTATTTGAGTTAAACAGTGTGCTTTGGAGTTAGTATGGGTATTCAAATTAGAAAATCTCTTTTTCTGGTGATTAAGTTCTGCTGAAATTACTAGAAAGTAGAAACATTGAAGAGTATATTTGAACATGAAAAATCTAGTTTTCCTTAGAAGCTTACCCGCTAATTTATCCTGAATTATTTAATTTTGTAGGCTGTGGTTCACGATTGTGCATTGACCTATGATGCAATTCAAAATTGTTCCATGTTTGACTTGACAGCCAAATCTGGGGACAACGGCAGATAGAGATTCAAGGTGAATAAAGGATCCAAGGTCCATATTCGTCCCAGCATTCTTTCAGCTACACACTTGTACAGTTCTTATAGCAGCAAAAGAGCATATTCAGTTTCTTTTCTTTTTGCGGTAACATGTGAAGTGTCATATTTATACAATGTTGTTTTAGAGTCATGTTATATCTTATGATAAGAGGTTACAATTAAATATCAGCTTGTGGATAGAATCTAGCAAATGACTGAGCTCCTTAAAAACCTGTCTTCCTTTCTCGTTGTGGACGTGTAACAGATTATAAGTCTGTTTGGCCAAGCTTCTTCAAACCCAAAAGCATTTTTTTTCAAAGTTGAAGTGTTCCAGTTTTTAGAAGACAAAAAAAATTCTTTTAAGAAGAAGCAGAAGCACTTTTGGAGAAGCAAAAAAAAAAAGTAGTTTCTCCCCAATAACACTTTATTGAAAAGTATTTTTGAGAAAAATACATTTAGAAGCATTATCTAAAAGTTTGGTCAAACACTAATTATTGTTTAGAAGTGCTTTTCAAATTAATTAGGCAGAATAGCTTAAATGGCACTTATACTTGAGCCACTTTGTCATGCCGGTCCCCAAACTTAACAATTTGTCAATTGAACACTTACACTCCTTCAAACCGTGTATAATAAACGCTTATGACACGAGCCTGATCCTATGTGTCATATTTGGTTTTAGTGCGTGATTCACACGACTGTATGGGGCGTGAGGGCAGTTGAAAAAGCCCTAACGGTAATAATGTGGCCTATTTAACAATCATCTTCTTCTTTCTACCTTATTCTCCATTGTTGAACATTATAGAAGCTGATTTCTATCCAAATCTGATGTCTTCTTCTTTCTCGTGTTAGCTTCAACAATGAATTTTTGTTGGGATTCTTCATTGCCCATCAATTTGTACCATCTTCTTTTCTTTTAAAAGTTAATTTTTTTCTTCTTCTCCGGCAAGAAATAAACTACTGTCGCGTCTTCTCCTTCACCAATGAAGAAGGAACCTTTGTGTTATTGTGGACCTGCTGCAGATCTTAAAATGTCACGAACACCTACCAATCCTGGAAGAAGGTTCCTAGGTTGCCGAAGATATGAGATTGGTGAAGGTTGTGGCTTTTTTCGATGGGTTGATCCTGCGATTGAGGAAGAACACTACAAGACTTTTCTTGCAGGTCTTATTAAGAAGAGTGATCGATGCCATTGTCAGAGAACACAAGAAAGGTCGAAATTCAGAGTTGTTGCTATTATAATTGCGGTTGTAGTTGTTCAAATATTAGCTCTTATGTTATGTGTTTAGGATTGATAGCGTACTTTCTTATTTCCTGGGTTTAGGCTACAAGTACAGGAACTGCTAATATCATGGCCTGGTATAGGCAGTTAATAAAACATCCAAAATAAGAAAGTTGCCTTGCAATCAACAAAAACATAAATAATGAAGTAACTTTACAAAATATTGTCTACCATAGGCAGTTAACAAAAATATCCATCATTAAGTCTTCAAAATATCAGTTGATCACTTCAATTAATGTCTGTTGTGGCTTGGTTGCTTGGTGTGGATTGTGTCTTTGGTGTGGCTTAAATGGTTGTAGCAGAGTTTGCCCTTCTGTAACTCTGTTCTTGCAGCTGCCTTTGTGTAACTGCAGCTCGACCCTTCCACTTTAGACTAGGGTGTTTGAACCTAAGTTCAATATTGGTAGGGACAGAACTTATGAGTGTAGAAGGATTGTGTACTACTCTGTCAGTAGTTCCAGACTGCACAAAGATAAAAGGTTGTGAGTGAGGGATTATCTAGTAAACCATATCTGTTGATTGTGTAATTAAGTGAAAATA
This sequence comes from Nicotiana tabacum, assembly GCF_000715075.1. Lineage (NCBI taxonomy): Eukaryota > Viridiplantae > Streptophyta > Magnoliopsida > Solanales > Solanaceae > Nicotiana > Nicotiana tabacum. The sequence goes on along the minus strand of NC_134102.1, from coordinate 112,138,391 downwards.
TTTACCCTTTGTATCACAGTGCCACTTGAATCAAATAGCACACCATATCATGTTGCCTTTGGTCTCTTAGACCCTGTATTTGCACCACCTCTTCTAGGCTCATTGGTCTTCCTTTTTGGACCTCTAGCAACATTAGTTGATTGTTGTGTGCTTAGATTAGTGATTGGTTGAGTGAAGGTGCCACTTTCCATAGTTGAAGTTGCTACTGCTGATGCACTTTCACTAGTTCCAGCCCTTCCACATACTGCTGTTGATGAAGCATTTTCAGCAATTTCACCTCCAACTGAACTAGTTCCAGCCCTCCCCCCTTGGTTTCTCTGCATACACATAACAAAGCAAATATTAGTAATTGAATTCATCTAATAATGAGCACAAAGAACATTAATACTTACTGCTGATGGACATCCTTTCTTGTTATGTCCAAGAGTCTTGCACAAACAACATCTCATTTGTCTCCCTATCCTTGTACCCTTCCCAAACTTCTTTTGTGGTTCATCAGCAGCTTTTCTCCTTTTTTTCTTTGGCCTTCCTGGCATTGCAGTTATAACAGATGGCTCAATAGTTGGCAGTGTGGTTTTTGGCCACAAATTCATACTAGTTAAAGGTTGAATGAATCTGTTGTATGCCTTAAGGTAGGTGTCCTTCCTATACCAATGGTCAACATATAGCTCAATCTCATAGTTCTTATAATGCATAGTTGTAATTGCATGTGCACGTGGAATTCCTTTGAGTTGCCATGATCTACAAGTACAGGAACACATCCTAAAGTCAACAACAAGTTTATATGGCCCATCCCGGATCTCATACCATGTTTCACCATTAAATTTGACTTCACATTTTACTGCCCTTTGAGCATTCTCTCCAAGTATTTCCACAGCCATGGGTGATATATCACCTACCCATTTTTCAGAAAACTCTCTCATGCTATTCATCCTCTCCATACACTTGATTCTAATTTCCTCTAACATAGTAATAATTGATTTGTGCCTAGCTGCCAATGTCCAACTATTGAATGTCTCACACATGTTATTTTCCACTATATCACACTTACTATGTTCTTTGAAGTATGCCCTACACCATGTCTCCTTGCTGTATTTCAGTAAGTCTTGAACAATATCTCCCCCCAGCTGGTCCATTTCATCCAACTTCTTGCTAAAGTAAACTTCAAATATAGCTCTTGCACACTGCCATAATTTTTTCCTTCTTTTCTCACCGGGCCAAGTTTGCTTCCAATTAGCCCATATATGTCTAGCACACCACTTCATCTCAGCTACTAGCAAGTTAGATTAGCTACATTGCTCTCGTTCTTAATTATGCGACAGGGACGGATATGTCCACTTTTCAGGTCTCAATGCGACGGGGTCAAAATTAAATAACTTAATTCGAGAACAAAACACAATATACTTGGCCTTTATACCGTGAAAACAAGAAGAGAGTACTGCTTATTGATTAGTATAATATAATTAACCATACTTATTTTCATACTAAGTTATTTTTGTTAAAGAGGAAAATCCGCAGCCGCTACACTTAGTGCGCACTGGGTAAATTACCTCCCTGGTGTAATAGCCTGCAAACCACATAGAGGAGGTAATCCGCACTAGGCAAGCCATGTGCGACAGGTTCAACCCAGAAGGCATTGAGGGGGATTCAATCCCAGGTCATCCGTATGGATGAACATGACCGCACGGATGACCGCCCTCCAAACCAATTGGACAACCCCGAAGGATTTTTTTCATACTAAGTTATATCACAGATATTTGTGTTTTTTTTTTTTTTTTTCTTTTGATATTTGTGTTAATTTGCGCTGCTAAACCAATACGACATATTGCCGCTGGATCATGAGCAACCCACTGTGATTCCAATCCAAACATGATACTAGTAACAAGTTAAATGACAAGATACAGCTATTTTACACTGTTATTTTGACGAGTCACCTACATGTTTGTTTGTCAACCAACAAATTTGGAAATTTAGACGTAATAGTAATTGACAATATGTTGTATACGGCATTACCAGCTGCCCACTTCTCCGATCTAATTAGTCACATCATGGCTGATTCATTTTGTCAATAGTAATATCCTTGTGACACTTTTTTTATAATTGCAGTGATGTTAAGGTAAGGTGATGCAAAATCGTTAACTTTTCTCTTCCCATTTAGATGGCTGGCCTTGAATTGAATGGCTACTTGTATGCATGTGTACAAAGATTTCCAGATCAATGCGTCTGAAAGATTGACTTTTTTTTTAATTTTATAACCGTGGTGTTCGGGCCAGCTACCCGTCGACTTCCCACCAGCAACAGGTACCGGGTAACTATATCCATCAAAGTTTGGATAGATAGGAAGAAACACTTAGTATTTTTTGCCTCCGCTTGGATTTGAACCTAAACCTCATGGTTCTCACACACTTCATTGACCACTAGGCCACACCCTTGGGTACAAGATTGACTTCCAATTATACGCAACGAGTTTTTTGGATATATACCAAAGATAGCTAATGCCCAGAAAAAGCTTTTAGACTCGGTCCATAATGATACTGTATTGTTATAGTTGTTGCCCTTAAATTCTGCGTTCTTTGCTCTTGCTATGTCTATGTCCAGGATTGACTATTCTTTTTTTTCTTTTTTTTTTTTATTGGATTGACTATTCTTAGTTTAGATTTAAAAGATTTTTTTTCTTTTGAAATTACTCAACTACTATATATGTAGAGTTCAAGCAGAGGATAATGACTTCAAGTATATATACTTGCTGCAGGCGTATGTTCTGGCAAACAACTATTATCGAATCTATTTTCTCAAACTTAAATTAGGCATCTTATTTGACTCATGTTAAGATAATAATTAAATTAGCTGTGTTTAGTGTTATATTGAAACTTAAATTACTATGAAATTTTCAGTCATTTATTACTCCTTTTTGTCAATTATATCCTTACTGTTTCAATTAGTGGAGTGCTAATTACTTGAGATAGTTTATGCAGCGAGAAAGGGTAACTTAGAATAAGGCTATCAAATGTCTTTCTTAACGGGTGTACAAAACTCACGAAAGAAAATAAATTAAATGGACAACGTATATGGAGGAGAAACGGCTTAGGTATTTCAATTTGCGATAAACAGATCTTTATAATTGTGGTGTTATGATTTAATGATCGCGTAGAATAAATAACCTTTTTCAATTATTTTCTCCTTTCACGTAGTGCGAATTTGAATAATAATCATAGACTTACCTTAAAATACTCATAAGTTCTAATTGCGCTATTTCTCTATAGAAGTCAATTGTTTCTTACGCAAATAAGTCTACGCAAACTCATGATAAAGTCAAACATCATTCCAAAAACGTTTTCACAAACTAAGCTAGTGTTTAGACATAGATATCGTTAAAACATGAAAAATAATTTTTTGAAGATGAGATAAAAAATAGTTTTTAAAAGTTGAAATTTTGTTTGGATATGCATTTTAATTGAAAAGAATTTGAAGTTTTGTGAGGGATATGCGCCAATCACTCCGGCGCAGAATCTTTGGTGCTGAAATTGGTACGGGCAGGATATTAATGGCCTCGCATGAAATAAGACACCAAAGATTTCGTACGAAAATGTGATAAGTGTCAATGCTACGCATCACTAGTACATCAACCAGCAGAACCCTTGCATTCGGTTCTGTTCCCATGGCCATTCATAAAATAGGGGATGAACATCGTCGGACCGCTGCCACCGACTCCCTGAAAGGTAAGGTTTCTTTTAATTTTGACTGATTATTTTTCTAAATGGGTGGAAGAAGGTTCTTATCAGAAAATCGGAGAACGCGAAGTGGTCGATTTCCTGTGGGAAAATATAATTTGCAGGTTCAGAATACCAAAAGAAATAGCATGCGACAATGGGCCACAGTTTATCGGTGCAAAAGTTACAAGGTTCTTCGAAGACCTGAAAATAAAGAGAATCATATCCTCACCTTATCATCCGAGCGCAAACGGTCAAGCAGAGTCAACAAACAAATTGATCATTCAAAACATTAAGAAAAGGTTAGAAACAACAAAAAGCAAATGGCCCGAAGAGTTGCCTGGAGTCTTATGAGCCTACCGAACAACGACCAAATCAAGTACAGGAGAAACTCCTTTTTCCCTCGTGTACAGTGTTGAAGCCCTAATCCCAGTTGAAGTGGACGAACCCACTTTGAGATATTCTCAGACAAACGAAGAATCAAACGATGAAGCAATGCTAATCAACTTGGAACTGCTCGAGGGAGGACTTGGCGCATGTAAGAATGGCAACTCAAAATCAGAGGATGGAGCGATATTACAATCGGAGAGCCAACTTCCGTTTTTTCAAAGTAGGAGAGTTGGTTCTAAGAAAAGTAACACAAAATACCCGGGAGCTCAACATGGGAAAGCTAGGTCCAACGTGGGATAGCCCTTACCATATTTTGAGTTGTCACTGGGAAAGGTTTATACGAGTTGGAGAACCAGAATGGAGACAAGTTGCCCAGTAACTGGAACGTGGCACACATCAAAAGATATTATTGCTGATGAACAACACTCAAACAGAAAGTACGTGATGCACTTTTTTTTCCTTCGTTCAGTTTTTGTCCCAATTGGATTTTTTTGGCAAAATTTTTAACGAGGAAGCGACGAAAAGCATACTACGAAGACAGCAACAATAAGACCTTTGATAGCAAGGAAAACGAACAAGCATCCACTCAGGGACGATTAGGTAATCTTTGGTTCGATAGCAAATTCCCACCGGGGAAGTTAAGTTTGCTACCGAACAGAGGTTACCTAACTGTTCACGGGCACAAACCGCCAAAGGACTATTAGGTATTCTTTTGCTCGATAGCATGGATTCCTAAGGGGAAACAAGATATGTTATCGAGTGAAGGATTACCTAGCAATTCATTGGTGGGACCTTCGAAGATACAACATTTTCAGTGTTCCAATTCGCATTTTTCGCATTCAAACTGTGGGAGGAATGATATGAGGATACGACAACAATGACTACCACGTCAACCGGGAACGAAAATCCGGAAACAAAATGCATCATCGGGACCGGGGACTGTGCAGCCAGTCCCGTAGAAACAAGTTGTACAAGATAGCCACAAGTAATGACAATTTCTTTTCTGCATAGCAAAATGCTCTTGTAATTTCTGAAAATAAAAGAAATAAAATGAAATCCCTTTACTTTTATCTTGTTTCTTGTCTGAGTGATGAGCTGATTTTGTCATTTGAAAGTTAAACAAGTACTTCAAATGTTAGTGTCATAATGAAAGGAGACGTCCTCTTCAAGAGCACCGTAAACATAAGAGGGCCCTCTCTTATAAAAATGCTCACATTAAAGGGTTGGATCCGGAAGAATTAATGCCAGGAATCCAAAATTCCATCGGGGAAAAATACACCTGAAGCCGCATATGAAAAGAATGTAAGAGCGTGAGGAGAGAGAAGCCCTGGAGAAATTTGAGCTCTCATGGACGCTATGGCCGACGGCCAGCCATTGTTATCGGCTGGTCAGCCCTCCCCCACTGTCGCCCCACCAAATACCCCCACAAATAATAATACCCAGCCATTAGATTATAGTAATATTCTGAAACCAGTCATGTTAAATAATCCCACGAAACATAACACTAGCGAGAATGCAACAGTTCAACCAATTCCTTTCAAACGAGCAGCTTTTCTTCATGGGCAGCCTTTCGTCAAGTTCACAGAAGTAGAAGTCAATCGAATAAATGTCATTGAAGGTTTACAATATGCAGTACTGGGCAAGTTTTCATACGGATGGCCAGAACTACAAGAATTACGTCACATTGTCCCAGTTCAAGATAGTGTCAAAGGGGAATGTAACATTGGTTATTTCAGAGATAGGCTGATATTAATTCGATTGTCATTATGGGAAGATTTCATTACTCTTACGTCGAAAAATATATTTTATGTTAAACATAAGGATGGTTACGAACACCAAATGTGAACGCTTATTTACGATGTTAAATTCAAAATTGGTGAGGAAACGCCAATGGCCATGGCTTGGATTTCGTTTCCAGGATTGTTACCTACTTTCTTTGTTAAAGAGTGCTTATTCTCTTTAGCTTCAGCTGTTGGAAAACCTATGCATCTTGATATGGCTACAAGAAATAAGACGCGACCTAGTTGTGCTCGAGTTAAGGTTCTTGTTGATCTATTGGCTGATCTTCCTAAGAAGGTTAGAATGGATATAAAAAACGAGAAAACTAGGGAAACAAGGACCGAGTGGGTTACAAATAAATATGATATGCTGCCTAAATACTATAAACAGTGTAGATTGCAAGGACATAAGGAGATTGAATGTTAGCGTTTGCATCGAGAATTGATGGCTAATGATAAAAGGAAAAGAGGCTACAAATGTTAATGGTAAAAACAATGTACAGAATAAGGAGCCTTTGATGATCCTTTCAAGTGGAAAAGTAGTTGAGAATGTTGGGGAGCTATGGAAAGAAGTAAGGGATAATAGAGTAAAGAAAACTGGACAGCAAGGTGATGTGCAGAAAGCTGGACAGCAGGGGGATATGCAGAATCAAACTTGGAAGGAAATTATTTCTATTGTTAACGAGCCTTAACAGACTAACAAATTTGCAGTCTTAGAGGTAGAGGATGTGGATAAGGAAGATGATAATCAGTTGGCTTTGGTGGAGAAATCAGTCGAGCAAATTAGTCCTAGACCTACTCTTAACAAGACTGGGAGATTGAATCCAACAGCTCGTGTGTTTATTCCCAAAGTAACTGGGACAAGTTTGGTGGAAAAAAGAAAAACTCCTAGTCCTAAGAAGAATGGGAATGTTACAGCAGAAGGAGAACAAAGAGAATCAACGGCTCAATGGGTTAATAAGACTTTTGTTCATACAAATAAAGATTGAAACAAGGTGGACAATGCTAACAGAGTTAACAAGGAACAACATAGAGCATATTTGACTCAATTGGTTACTACAAATCAGTCTTGCCAAAAAGTTCCTTCACAGTCTTTAGCTACTTAGCTAGGTAGATTGTGGAGTGATCAACCGGAAGAAGAATCTGAAAAAGAAGGAGAATTCCACTCTGATGAAGAACATGTGGATGAAGAAGGTGATAAACAATCCTGGGTGGAGGATTTAGATAAGATGGTGCAACTTGTAGCTGAGGAAATTCAGAATGATGGTGAGCAATCAATGTCGAAGAAGGTTGATGGAAGTGCTGAACCAGTTAATCCTAAACCACCAGATAAAACACTACATAAACCAGCCATACAAGATAAGAATCTTAATCTTTACCCTGCATTACCTGATACAACCCTAGCTCCAGTGAATCCTAACCTACAAAATAATAATAATATCATCCTTTCAGAGAACCATGTAACATCTGTAGCCCCAGTAAACAAAAAATTTCCTAAAGGAAATTCTGCCTTAGCTCCTAAATCTGTGAAGACTCAGATGGTTAAACAAAACAAGAATGATGAAGAAGAAAATAATGTGGAGAAGAATGGACCAGATATGGATGAGGAATCCACTACACAAAACTTCATGCACATAGCAAGGCAAGGTGACTTATCTCCCATAGTAATAGATAAGGTGAAATCAGCAGGCAGAGGTAAGAAGAAGTAGCAAAAGGAAAATACCAAGGTTCCAGGATCTGGTGTTCAAACAAGAAGGGTAGTTTCTAAATCCATTGTTTAATCATGAATGTCATCATTTGGAATATTAGATCAGTGAATACACAACAGGCCTTTGAAAGGTTTATTACAATGCATAGACGACATAAATTCAGGTTTGTGGGATTAATGGAACCAATGTAACAGTCGAGAAAACTGGAAAGATATAGGAGCAGACTTGGTTTTGCACAGACTTTTGTCAATATTTCTATCAAAATATGGGCTTTTGTATATGATTGATTTGAGGTTATTGTGTTATTTAACATGCATCAACAGCTCACATTGAGGTTGATCGAGATCAGTACTCAACAAGAAATTATCCTCACCCTAGTATATGCTAAATATGATCATATTGAGCGTATTGAATTGTGGGATACTTTGTATGATTTGGCAAGTGATATGATTGTTCCATGGATTGTTGGTGGAGATTTCAATGTAATATGGGATGAGGAGGAGAAGTTTGGAGGTCTGCCAGTCCCTTTGAATGAAGTTGATGACTTTAGGCATTGTATTAACACTTGTAATCTCAATGATCTTGGATTCAAAGGAAGCATATTCACATGGTGGAATGGTAGGGCTGAAGAGTACTGCATTTTCAAAAGGCTTGATCGAGTGGTGGCAAATATGAAATTCCAGCAGCTATTTCCAGGAGGGGAAGTAACTCATTTGTCAAAAATTGGATCTGATCACTGTCCTTTATTGCGTGATCCAAATCACACGCCTATTAAGAAACAGTTTAGGTTCCTGAAGTTTTGGACAGAGCATACCACCTTTCAAGATGTTGTGAAGGAGAATTCGATTTATGAGAATATGGCTAACTTTCACGCTAGCTTTTTCACTATCTTCAACAATAAACTGAAGAAGTTGAAAAATGCACTGTCACTCTGGAGTAAGGCTACATATGGGGATATATTTTAGAAAGTTGCAAGTTTAGAATGGGTGGTCTTGGTGCATGAAACACAGTTTGAGGTTAATCCCACGAGAATGAATAGGGAAAGACTAAATAAAGTGCAAGCAGAACTCATTCGATATTTAGCTCTTGAAGAACAATTATGGAGGCAAAAGGCAGGTATGGCATGGTTTAAAGATGGGGATCGCAACACCAAATCCTTTCATGCTCAGGTGAATGGGAGAAGGAAAATATTACAATTAAAAAGGATTCAAAATAATGAAGGCAACTGGATAGAAGGGAATGATCAAATGGCTGAGGAGGCTGTCAAGTTCTTTCAATCTCAATTCCATGAAGATGTGGTGCCTACCGCATTTGGGATAATCGATCATGTCCCTAACATGATTTCTATGGAGAAGAATCAGGATTTACTTGAACAACCAACAAAAAAAGAAGTGAAGCAAGCGGTACTCAGATTAAATAGAGACAGTGTTGGGGGTCCGTATGGCTTCACAGACAAATATTTTCACGAGTGTTGGGATATTGTAGGAGATGATGTGTTTGCTATGGTCAAGGAGTTCTTTAATGGTAGGGAATTACCTAAGTTTATCACACATACAAACTTAGTGTTACTGCCAAAGAATAAGGAAGTGAACACCTTTTCAGGCATGCGACCAATAAGTCTTAGCAATTTCATTAACAAGGTATTCTTGAAAGTCATTCATGAAAGAATTGCTACACTGTTGCCTTCTTTAATTTCTAATGAACAGGCTGGATTTGTTAAAGGGAGGAGCATTGTGGAAAATGTATTGCTGACTCAAGAGATAATTACGGACACAAGGCTAAGAACAAGGCTATTGTGGTGATCAAGTTAGACATGACAAAATCTTATGATAGGCTTTCTTGGTTGTTCTTGTCTAAAGTGCTGAGGAAGATGGATTTTTCTGAAAGATTTATTGGAATAGTGTTTGGCATCGTTTCCAATAATTGGTATTCTGTATTGATGAATTGACAACCCTATGAATTCTTCAAATCAACGAGGGGAGTCAAGCAGGGTGATCCCTTATCACCAACTCTGTTTATTCTATCTGCTGAGGCTTTGTCGAGGGGTCTTAATGCTCTACATCAGAATCTATATTTCTGTGGGTTTGTATTGCCATAATGGAGCCCCAAGATTAATCATCTTGCTTATGCAGATGATACTATCATATTTTCTTCTTCTGATGCAACTTTCCTACACTTAATTATAGAGGTGTTGATGGCTTATGAATCTGCTTCTGGACAGCTTATTAATAAAGCAAAGCCTGCAGTCTACATGCATCACTTGACCAATATAGAGGTAGTAAATAAAGTGCAGAGGATAACTGGTATTTGCAGGTAGGAATTCCCATTCACTTACCTAGGATGTCCCATATTCTATGCAAGAAGGAAAATGGAATACTATCAGGATTTAATAAAGAAAGTGTTGGATAAGCTGCAATCGTGGAAAGGGAAATTGCTATCAATTGGAGGTCGTGCAGTGTTAATTTCTCATGTACTCCAAGGCATGCCTATTCATCTTCTTTCAGTAGTGAATCCACCACCATTTGTTATCAATAAACTTCATAAAATATTTGATCAATTCTTCTGGAGCAATTCTATAGGAGGAAAGGAAATGCATTGGGCATCTTGGGGTACTTTGTGTTTACCTAAAGAGGAAGGAGGTGCAGGATTTAGATCATTACATGATGTGTCAAGGGCCCTATTTTGCAAGCTCTGTTGGAACTTTGGAACTAAACAAATACTTTAGAGTTCATTCATGAGTCAAAAATATTGTAAAACAATGAATGCAATGGTCATGCCATGGAGAAATGGATCTCATATTTGGAGGAAAATGCTTGAATGTAGGGAAGCAATTGAGCACCAAATCACATGGCAAACAAGAATGAGTTCATCATTATTTTTGTTTGACAATTGGACAAGGTTGGGTACTTTGTATTTTACAACTCCTTCAGATTTTTATTGTGATGAGTCAATCCATAATGTATATGATGTAGGCATGAAGGGTGCTTGGAATGAAGTCAAATTGATGCAGATTCTGCCTCAAGTCTTAGCAGCTCATATCATTGATAACATCAAGCCCCAAGTACTTACTGATGAATTGGATAAGCCATTTTGGATGATGGAACCAAGAGGCAACTTTACTATAAAATCAGCATGAGATTATTTACGAAGGAGGAGGGATCCTAATGTTGTGTTTACAAATATTTGGGTCAAGGGATTACCTTTCAAGATTACATTGTGGAAGATTTGGAAGGGCAAGATACTATTGGATGATTTTTTTAGGATGTTGGGATATTTTATGCCATCTAGGTGTTGGTGTTGTTGAGATCCAGATGAAGAAACTTTGTCGCATATGTTTTTCAGATCATTTGCAGCACGTACAGTATGGTACTATTTTCTTGCAAATGCTGGAATCTCCATAGCTGGTTTGTCATTACAACATACAATTGTCAATGCTAGACAGTGCAAGCTGTCCCTCGATTAAAACCCATTTTTCAAGCATTGCCTTCGATCATTTTGTGGGAGTTGTGGAAGAGAAGAAATTGTTATAAACATGGGGAGGTTATTACTGTTAGTAGAGTGATATATCAGATATCAACTACATTACAAGCTCTAGTCAAAACTAGAAAGCCAAGCTTACAAAATACCCCACATAAATGGCCTGATCTGTTACATCTATTAGAATATTATGCGCCAAGGTTGAAGGTAACAAAGGTCTTGTGGGAGCTTCCTGAACAGGACTGGATAAAGGTAAACACAGATGGGGCCTCAAGGGGTAATTCAGGTAGGAGTTCGATTGGTTTTGTAATTAGAGATAGTGAGGGTGATGTGAGATATGCAAGGGGAAAGGAGATACAAAAGGTTACAAATGTTAAGGCTGAAGCTATTGCAATCCTGGAGGCAGTAAAATTTTGTGTGCAGTATGGTTACACAAATATCCTCATACAAGCAGATTCTTTATTTGATGAAAAATGTGGTTGATGGCACATGGGATTCACCTTGGAATGTAGATGTATATGTACAGGAGATTAGAGAATATATGAGGAGAAGTAACTGTATGATATCATACATCATGCGAGAAGGCAATAAATTGGCAGATTACTTAGCCAATTATGCATTGGATAATGGAGATTATGAGGCAAACAACTTTGCACAACTGGAGGTTCAAGGAAGGAGAATTGTTAATAGTAATAAGATTTAATGACCATATTTATGTATAAGAGTGGATGGGAGATAACGTGGAGCAAGGAGTGCATGAGCAGGGAAAGAATGATGGGGGATTACAAGAAAGTATGAGAGAAATGGGAAGGAGAAAACTATAAGGAGAGCACTGCACACAACTATCATGATCAAATCCTTGGGGAGGAGAACATGATAATCTTTTATAATAACCATGGGTTCTTTTTTGCAGGGAACGTTATTGTAGCTATGCCTTATTCATTGACAAACCTTCAAATGGTGGTATTAGTACTTTGTACTCATTCCATTGAAGGAAAATTATGGATAAGCACAAGCATAGCAATAAGGATAGCAAAGGGCAGATTGGGTGCCCAGTTATACTACATGGATGGCACTCAAAGTACTGAATTTGGAGAAGCTTTCTAGGCAAAATGGATGCATTGAGGAACAAATTCTCAGTGTAGCACTCAAAACCAACAACCCAGAAGCTAAATCATACAAAGGTATCAACAAGAATCATAGGGACTACACACGAAATTGGATGCAAAAACAATGTACCCGAACACTGCTGGACAAGGTGGCTGTCAGGGACTTTTTTGTAATACATTTCGAATACATTGGACTCAAAGTGGGCTGATATCTTAATGCACAATACTAGTAGGAAAAACCAGGATGGAATTCATGCAGGGGTCTCAACAAATTACATAAGGTGATCACACAAAAATGAGTGCAAAAATAGTGTACTCAGACAGTTCTGGGCAGTACACTTCATTAAAATTATGAGAGGTTCAGATTGCTATTACATATGCAAATGTAATTGGGAGGAAATATTGGATAGCTAGAATGGAAAGGCGCGAGGAAAGACATCACAAGTGCAAGGGAAGAAATTTCATATCACCATCATATGGACAGTGTTCACTTTGCAAAAAAAAAGGGTTATTTATGCAAACAGCGGAGCTGTGCAGGGGATCTAAACGGAACGAGGCTATTTGTGCAAGAAGTGTACAATGTTCATTAACATGGGCTATTTATGCAAGTAGCGGAGATGCACAGCGCAAAAGAAATTGGTCTATTTGTGCACGCAGCGTCATATGGGATTGGACATAAAATGCTATAGACTTCGAGGGCTAGTTTTTATTTTTAATAACTTTATTAGAACTCATGCACTATCATTGTTGAGTATCTTACTCAACTTTGATAATAGGATTGATGTAGTTACCATATTTTATTTCCTTCATCGTTTAGGACTTCATGACACATTATCTTTTATTTTATTATAAATATAAAAAATAGCCCTAGGCACCTTGCCTAGTGGATTTGCTAAAACAAAAGAACGCAAAAAGCAAACTTGCGTAAATATTCATAGAAACCCTCATGTAAAAGGGAAGCTTGCGCAAATATTAATAAAAACCTTCATGTAAAAGGGAAACTTGCGCAAATATTCATAAAAATCCTCACGTAAAAGGGATAATACTCAGAACCAAAATGCTTCGAAGAAAAGACATCTAAGACTACACATAGTAAAGCACAAATTGAACAACATGCGCAGAATACTTGAGCAAATACAAAAATTAAAGGCTTACATGGATATTAAAACGAAAGTAAGACTCAAACGGCACTTGAACAAAAAGAAGAAAGTATGTATTTATTTACAAGAACGGGCCAAAACGTTACAAGTGCAAAATGGGAAAAGAAAAAGCTAAACTGCAGCGCCTCCGAAACCATGAGGAAGAGAAGTATCCGCATTGTCGGGAAGAGTAGGTGGTTCTGCCGATGGTTCAATGCTTTCCCAGTTTGGTTTCGGCCTCATCGCATTCCGATCCCAGTTGCTGGTGTTGGTTAAGGTGGAGATGAAGCTGATGGAGTTTAAGAGTGAGAAGCAGCTGCATCAAATGCAGCACTGGTTGTTTGATGCTCGCCAACCAAAGATGGCAAGGACCTAGTACTCAGGCCCGCAGCACCGGTTGCAGCAATTGGGGCCCGAAAATGGGAGTTGGCATATTCTAACAAATCAGACTCTCTCCAAAGTGCCGAGACATCGTCTTCAGTTATTGTAATTATCTCAACAGGTCGAGCATCAACAACTTCTTCATCATCATCAATCATCACGGTGTCTACGATCGGCCCAGAAGGAGGACCAGTCATCATCGCCACCAGATATGATTCGGGGGCATCAACCTTTTCCCTTTTATTCTTTTTCCCGATCGCGGAGGAGCGTATTCTTTTAGTTTGGTTATCTTCTGGCCGGGGACTCCGTAAAGAAATATTTGCACCCGAAACAGGCCCAGAGATACCTGTTCGACTAAGTGCTTCCTGAAGCAGCTTCACTGTATCAACATGATCAGCCAGAACGTCCTCCTCGGGGACAGTAACAGAGCCCGCAGGTAGACCTAATTTCATGAACAAAGTCAGAAGGGTTCAACCAAGATCTTCATATACAAAAATAAAAGCAAGGTAAATTAGAGTTACCATGATTTTTGGCCTTCCACCCGTATTAAAGGGTTAGTTCTTTCCACGAACGAGTTTCGGACGTTGTGACATCCAAAATCTTCTGAACCCACCGGTTCAAACCTTCCACCACCGATGGGAGCTATTGAGTTGCTGAAAAATGTGAAGGGTAAAGAGATGATACAGCCATAGAAGAATATCTAGTAAGAGGAATATTATACAAAGAAGTTACGAGTGCGGTTCCAAGCAACTGGAAAGGATGAAGTCGTTGTCGGAATGATGTCGTTGGTGGTAACTGCAACGAACCGCTCCATCCACCTACGGCTGCTTTCATCATCCATACTAGACAACAAAGCATGATGGTCATGCTTGCAAAGGTTTATCATTCCCCCGCGGAAGATTTTGGGGGAATAAAGATTCATCACATGAGCTAAGGTTAGCTCCTCCCCAGTTTCTTGGCACAAGCGTCGGAGGCAGGCGATCGTTCTCCACGCTGAAGGACTTACCTGTGCCAAACATACGTAGTAGCGAAGGCAAAACTCCGCAATCACGGAATCAAGCTCTCCGCTCAAATAAAACGCACCCAAAGTAAAGGGATACGTGAAAAAGTATGTAAAACCTTCCTTGGGAAGGGTCACTCGCTCCGATAAATCAAGAACGATGATTTCCAACTCATTGCGGCAGTCCTCTTCCACAGCAGGAATACTGGAAGGATGACTAGAAGAAGGGTACCTACTAACAACCCATATACGAGGGTTAGCAGTAGGAAATTTAACTTCAAAATCTTCGAAGTAGTAAGCCTTCTTGGGATGATGGAATCCACTGTTGGAGGAACAGAATCCTCAGTTTTGTTCTTATTCTTCGTAGAACCACCATGTTTGGAGAAAGAAGCCATTGGAAAGGAAAAAGGCAAAGAGTTTGTGTTTGAAGAAAATTAGAAAAAGGATGGAAAACAAGGATACAAATTAGAAGCTCAAGCAATTGTGAAACGCAAAGGAAAAGAAAGTTCCATATAAGTAAACTTTTGGCGGCTAAATTCATGGACATGATTACCTCGATAACCGGCTAAAGCTCTGTTGAATCATGGGATGACGCGTGTTCGAGACATTAAATGCGGAGAGACGTGCGTCTAATCAATTGTTAGAGACCTTCAGAGGGAATTATAGTAATTCCCGCCAAAAAGGCATTTCTACCAACTTCTCGGTAATACAAAGTTATGTCACCGGAAAGTAGGGGGACTATCTGTATAGGGTAAAATATGATATGACACGTGGCTGACTAAAAGGAGGACACATGGAATCCAAGATGAAATGGTTGAGGACCGAACACAGCCATCGCGCTTGTCACCAGAACGGATAACGTTCATAAAAATATATTAAATACTCTGCGCCCGGTAGCATGTATTAAGGAATATTCGACAGCATTAAGAGCGACGGTCCATTACAAAAGAATTTGGCATTTACGCTTAATGTTGCATCTTCGTCAATGACCATCATAATTGACATTAAAGGAAGGTACGATCCTAGGACCTTCTTCCCTAGACATAACTATAAATAGTGAGCTGAGTTATCATCGTAAGGGACACGAAATTTCTGGCAAGAACATATATTATATTTTATACAAAATTTTATACAATTTCACTCTCTTGCTTTTTGATCTCATCATTGCTGTGTTCGGAAACCGTGTTCACGGAATCACTATCTTTGCTATTTCATCTACATTCCAAGGGTTAGTGTTGCGTATTTCTTCGATTATTATATTATTTCAGGATCAAATTAATTTATTTATCTAAAAATCACGTATAAATGCAACTGTATCGTTTTATGGGTAAACAGTTGTATACGGCACTACCAGCTGTCCACTTCTCTGATCTAATTAGTCACGTCATGGCTGATTCATTTTGTCAATAATATCATCGTGGCACTTTTGTTATAATTGAAGTGATGTTAAGGTAAGGTGATGCAAAATCGTTAACTTTTCTCTTCCCAGTTAGATGGCTGGCCTTGAATTGAATGGCTACTTGTATGCATGTGTACAAAGATTTCCAGATCAATGCGTATGAAAGATTGAATTTTTTTTTTTTTTTTTATAACTGTTGTATTCGGGTCATTTACCGTCACTTTCCACCAGCAACAGGTATCGGGTAACTATATTTACCAAAGTTTGGATAGATGAAAAGAAATACCTAGTATTTTTTGCCTCCGCTTGGATTTGAATTTACTTTGTGCCAAAGATAGCTAATGCCCAGAAAAAGGTTTTAGACTCGGGGTGTGTTTGGTACGACAGAAAATATTTTCTCATTTTCTACTGTTTGGTTGCACAAAATAATTTGAAAAATATTTTCCTAGATATCACATTTTTATGAAATTGGAGGAAAATGACTTCTCTATAAAAAGTTAGAAAAATATTTTCTAAAAACTCCACATACTCTCACATCTAACCCCAATTCCTTTTCCGTTCATGAAGATGACACTATGTCCAGGATCGACTATTCTTAGTTTAGCTTTAAAAGATTTTTTTTTTCTTTTAAAATTGCTCAACTACTATATATGTAGAGTTCAAGCAGAGGATAATGACTTCAAGTATATATACTTGCTGCAGGCGTATTTTCTGGCAAACAACTATTATCGAATCTATTTTCTCAAACTTAAATTAGGCATCTTATTTGACTCATGTTAAGATAATAATTAAATTAGCTGTGTTTATTGTTATATTGAAACTTAAATTACTATGAAATTTTCAGTCATTTATTACTCTTTTTTGTCAATTATATCCTTACTGTTTCAATTAGTGGAGTGCTAATTACTTGAGATAGTTTATGCAGCGAGAAAGGGTAACTTAGAATAAGGCTATCAAATGTCTTTCTTAACGGGTGTATAAAACTCACGAAAGAAAATAAATTAAATGGACAACGTATATGGAGGAGAAACGGCTTAGGTATTTCAATTTGCGATAAACAGATGTTTATAATTGTGGTGTTATGATTTAATGATCGCGTAAAATAAATAACTTTTTCCAATTATTTTCTCCTTTCACGTAGTGCGACATGTTTGAATTTGAATAATAATCATAGACTTACCTTAAAATACTCATAAGTTCTAATTGCGCTATTTCTCTATAGAAGTCAATTGTTTCTTACGCAAATAAGTCTACGCAAACTCATGATAAAGTCAAACATCATTCCAAAAACGTTTTCACAAACTAAGCTAGTGTTTAGACATAGATATCGTTAAAACATGAAAAAATAAATTTTTGAAGATGAGATGAAAAATGGTTTTTAAAAGTTGAAATTTTGTTTGGATATGCATTTTTCTTGAAAAGAATTTGAAGTTTTGTGAGGATATGCATCAATCACTCAGGCGCAGAATCTTTGGTGCTGAAATTGGTACGGATATTAATGGCCTCGCATGAAACAAGACACCAAAGATTTCGTACGAAAATGTAATAAGTGCCAACGCTACGCATCACTAGTACATCAACCAGCAGAACCCTTACATTTGATTCTGTTTCCATGGCCATTCATGAAATAGGGGATAAACATCGTCGGACCGCTGCCACCGGCTCCCTGAAAGGTAAGGTTTCTTTTAATTTTAACGGATTATTTTTCTAAATGGGTGGAAGAAGGTTCTTATTAGAAAATCGGAGAACGCGAAGTGGTCAATTTCCTGTGGAAAAATATAATTTGCAGGTTCGGAATACCAAAAGAGATAGCATGCGACAATGAGCCACAGTTTATCGGTGAAAAAGTTACAAGGTTCTTCGAAGACCTAAAAATAAAGAGAATCACATCCTCACCTTATCATCCGAGCGCAAACGGTCAAGCGGAGTCAACAAATAAAGTAATCATTCAAAACCTCAAGAAAAGGTTAGAAACAACAAAAGGCAAATGGCCCGAAGAGTTGCCTGGAGTCTTATGAGCCTACCGAAGAACGACCAAATTAAGTACAGGAGAAACTCCTTTTTCCCTTGTGTACGGTGTTGAAGCCCTAATCCCAGTTGAAGTGGGCGAACCCACTTTGAGATATTCTCAGACAAACGAAGAATCAAACGATAAAGCAATGCTAATCAACTTGGAACTGCTCGAGGGACGCACGGACTTGGCGCATGTAAGAATGGCAACTCAAAATCAGAGGATGGAGCGATATTACAATCGGAGAGCCAACTTCCGTTTTTTCAAAGTAGGAGAGTTGGTTCTAAGAGAAGTAATACAAAATACCTGGGAGCTCAACATGGGAAAGCTAGGTCCAATGTGGGAAGGCCCTTACCAGATTTTGAGCTGTCACTAGGAAAGGTTCATACGAGTTGGAGAACCAGAATGGAGACAAGTTGCCCAGTAACTGGAACATGGCACACATCAAAAGATATTATTGCTGATGAACAACACTCAAACAGAAAGTACGTGATGCACTCTTTTTCCCTTCGTTCAGTTTTTGTCCCAATTGGATTTTTCTAGCAAGATTTTTAACGAGGCAGCGACGGAAAGCATACTACGAAGAGAGCAGCAATAAGACCTTTGATAGCAAGGAAAACGAACAAGCATCCACTCGGGGACGATTAGGTAATCTTTGGTTCGATAGCAAATTCCCACCGGGAAGTTAAGTTTGCTACCGAACAGTGGTTACCCAACTGTTCACGGGCACAAACCGCCAAAGGACTGTTAGGTATTCTTTCGCTCGATAGCATGGATTCCTAAGGGAAAACAAGATATGTTACCGAGTGAAGGATTACCTAGCAATTCATTGGTGGGACCTTTGAAGATACAACATTTCCAGTGTTCCAATTCGCATTTTTCGCATTCAAACTGTGGGGGGGGGGGAATGATATGAGGTTACGACAACAATGACTGCTACGTCAACCGGGAACGAAAATTCGGAAACAAAATGCATCATCGGGACCGGGGACTATGCAGCCAGCCCCGTAGAAACAAGTTGTACAAGATAGCCACAAGTAATGGCAATTTCTTTTCTGCATAGCAAAATGCTCTTGTAATTTCTAAAAATAAAACAAATAAAATGAAATCCTTTTACTTTTATCTTGTTTCTTGTCTCAGTGATGAGCTGATTTTGTCATTTGAAAGTTAAACAAGTACTTCAAATTTTAGTGCCGTAATGAAAGGAGACGTCCTCTTCAAGAGCACCGTAAACA
This sequence comes from Nicotiana tabacum, assembly GCF_000715075.1. NCBI lineage: Eukaryota > Viridiplantae > Streptophyta > Magnoliopsida > Solanales > Solanaceae > Nicotiana > Nicotiana tabacum. The sequence continues at coordinate 112,119,053 of NC_134102.1, read as the reverse complement.
TAAGATGGTCCTCTCTTATAAAAACCCTCACATTAAAGGGTTGGTTCCGGAAGAATCAATGCCCGGAATCCAAAATTTTATTGGGGAAAAATACACTCGAAGCCCCATATGAAAAGGATGCAAGAGCGTGAGGAGAGAGAATCCCTAGAGAAAATATTGAGCGACCAATAATTTTGAGCTTTAATGGCTGCTATGGCCGGCGACCAACCATTGTTATTGGCTGGTCAGCCCTCCCCCATTGTCGCCCCATCAAATACCCCCACACACAATAAGACCCAACCATTAGATTATAGTAATATTCTGAAACCAGTCATGTTAAATAATCCCACGAAACAAAACACTAGCGAGAATGTAACAGTTCAACCAATTCCTTTCAAACGAGCGGCTTTTCTTCATGGGCAACCTTTCGTCAAGTTCACAGAAGCAGAATCAATCAAATGAATGTCATTGAAGGTTTACAATATGCAGTACTGGGCAGGTTTTCATATGGATGGCCATAACTACAAGAATTACGTCGCATTGTCCCAATTCAATGTAGTGTCAAAGGGGAATGTAACATTGGTTATTTCAGAGATAGGCTGATATTAATTCAATTGTCATTATGGGAAGATTTCATTACTCTTACGTCGAAAAATATATTTTATGTTAAAGACAAGGATGGTTACGAACACCAAATGTGAACGCTTATTTACGATGTTAAATTAAAAGCTGGTGAGGAAATGCCTATGGCCCTGGCTTGGATTTCGTTTCCAGGATTGTTACCTACTTTCTTTGTTAAAGACTGCTTATTCTCTTTAGCTTCAGCTATTAGAAAACCTATGCATCTTGATATGGCTATAAGAAATAAGACGCAACCTAGTTGTGCTCGAGTTAAGGTCCTTGTTGATCTATTGGCTGATCTTCCTAAGAAGGTTAGAATGGATATAGAAAATGAGGAAATTATGGAAACAAGGACCGAGTGGGTTACAAATAAATATGATATGCTGCATAAATACTGTAAACAGTGTAGATTGCAAGGACATGAGGACATTGAATGTTGGTGTTTGCATCCAGAATTGATGGCTAATGATAAAAGGTAAACAGGCTACAAATGTTAATGGTAAAAATAATGTGCAGAATAAGGAGCCTTTGATGATCCTTTCAAGTGAAAAAGTAGTTGGGAATGTTGGGGAGAAATGCAAAGAAGTAAGGGACAATAGAGTAAAGAAAATTGGACAGTAAGGTGATGTGCAGAAAGCTGGACAGCAAGGGGATATGCAGAATCAAACTTGGATGAAAATTATATCTATTCTAACGAGCCTCAACAGACTAACAAATTTGCAGTCTTAGAGGTAGAGAATGTGGAGAAGCAAGATGATAATCAGTTGGCTTTGGTGGAGAAATCAGTCGAGCAAATTAGTCCTAGACCTACTCTTAACACGACTGGTAGATTGAATCCAACAGCTCGTGTGTTTATTCCCAAAGTAACCGGGACAAGTTTGGTGAAAAAAAGAAAAACTCCTAGTCCTAAGAAGAATGGGAATGTTACAGCAGAAGGAGAACAAAGAGAATCAAGGGCTCAATGGGTTAATAGGACTTTTGTTCATACAAATGAAGATCGAAACAAGGTGGACAATGCCAACAGAGTTAACAAGGAACAACATGGAGTATATTTGCCTCGATTGGTTACTACAAATCAGTCTTGCCAAAAAGTTCCTTCACAGTCTTTAGCTACTCAACTAGGTAGATTGTGGAGTGATCAACCGGAAGAAGAATATGAAAAATAAGGAGAATTCCACTCTGATGAAGAACATGTGGATGAAGAAGGTGATAAACAATCCTGGGGGGAAGATTTATATGAGATGGTGCAATTTGTAACTGAGGAAATTCAGAATGATGGTGAGCAATCAATGTTGAAGAAGGTTGATGGAAGTGCTGAACCAGTTAATCCTAAACCACCAGATAAAACAATACATAAACCAGCCATACAAGATAAGAATCTTAATCCTTGCCCTGCATTACCTGATACAACCCTAGCTCCAGTGAATCCTAACCTACAAAACAATAATAATATCATCCTTTCAGAGAACCATGTAACATCTGTAGCCCCAGTAAACAAAGAATTTCCTAAAGGAAACTGTGCCTTAGCTCCTAAATCTGTGAAGACTCAGATGGTTAAACAAAACAAGAATGATGAAGAGGAAAATAATGTGGAGAAGAATGGACCAGACATGGATGAGGAATCCACTACACAAAACTTCATGCACATAGCAAGGCAAGGTGACTTATCTCCCCGAGTAATAGATAAGGTGAAATCAGCAGGCAGAGGTAAGAAGAAGCAGCAAAATGAAAATACCAAGGTTCCAGGATCTGGTGTTCAAACAAGAAGGGTAGTTTCTAAATCCATTGTTTAATCATGAATGCCATCATTTGGAATATTAGATCGGTGAATACACAATAGGCCTTTGAAAGGCTTATTACAATGCATAGACGACACAAATTCAGGTTTGTGGGATTAATGGAACCAATGCAACAGTCGAGAAAACTTGAAAGATATAGGAGCAGACTTGATTTTGCACAGACTTTTGTCAATATTTCTATAAAAATATGAGCTTTTGTAGATGATTGATTTGAGGTTAATGTGTTATTTAACATGCATCAACAGCTCATATTGAGGTTGATCGAGATCAGTACTCAACAAAAAATTATCCTCACCCTAGTATATGCTAAATGTGATCATATTGAGCGTATTGAATTGTGGGATACTTTGTATGCTTTGGCAAGTGATATGATTGTTCCATGGATTGTTGGTGGGGATTTCAATGTAATATGGGATGAGGAGGAGAAGTTTGGAGGTCTGCCAGTCCCTTTGAATGAAGTTGATGACTTTAGGCATTGTATTAACACTTGTAATCTCAATGATCTTGGATTCAAAGGAAGCATATTCACATGGTGGAATGGTAGGGCTGAAGAGTACTGCATTTTCAAAAGGCTTGATCGAGTGGTGGTAAATATGGAATTCCAGCAGCTATTTCCAGGAGGGGAAGTAACTCATTTGTCAAAAATTGGATCTGATCACTGTCCTTTATTGCGTGATCCAAATCACACGCCTATTAAGAAACAGTTTAGGTTCCTGAAGTTTTGGACAGAGCATACCACCTTTCAAGATGTTGTGAAGGAGAATTCGATTTATGAGAATATGGCTAACTTTCACGCTAGCTTTTTCACTATCTTCAACAATAAACTGAAGAAGTTGAAAAATGCACTGTCAGTCTGGAGTAAGGCTACATATGGGGATATATTTCAGAAAGTTGCAAGTTTAGAAGAGGTGGTCTTGGTGCATGAAACACAGTTTGAGGTTAATCCCACGAGAATGAATAGGGAAAGACTAAATAAAGTGCAAGCAGAACTCATTCGATATTTAGCTCTTGAAGAATAATTCTGGAGGCAAAAGGCAGGTATGGCATGGTTTAAAGATGGGGATCGCAACAACAAATTCTTTCATGCTCAGGTGAATGGGAGAAGGAAAAGATTGCAATTAAAAATGATTCAAAACAATGAAGGCAATTGGATAGAATGGAATGATCAAATGGCTGAGGAGGCTGTCAAGTTCTTTCAATCTCAATTCCATGAAGATGTGGTGCCTACCGCATTTGGGATAATCGATCATGTCCCTAACATGATTTCTATGGAGCAGAATCAGGATTTACTTGAACAACCAACAAAAAAAGAAGTGAAGCAAGCGGTACTCGGATTAAATAGAGACAGTGCTGGGGGTCCGGATGGCTTCACATGCAAATTATTTCACCAATGTTGGGATATTGTAGGAGATGATGTGTTTGCTATGTTCAAGGAGTTTTTTAATAGTAGAAAATTACCTAAGTTTATCACACATACAAACTTAGTGTCATTGCCAAAGAATAAGGAAGTTAACACCTTTTCAGACATGTGACCAATAAGTCTTAGCAATTTCATTAACAAGGTGTTCTCGAAAGTCATTCATGAAAGAATTGCTACACTGCTTGTGGGAGGAGCATTGTGGAAAATGTATTGCTGACTCAAGAGATAATTACGAACACAAGGCTAAGAACAAAATCAGGGCCAAATGTGGTGATCAAGTTGGACATAACAAAAGCTTATGATAGGCTTTCTTGGTTGTTCTTGTATAAAGTGCTGAGGAAAATAGGTTTTTCTCAAAGATTTATTGGGATAGTGTTTGGCATTGTTTCCAATAATTGGTATTATGTATTGATGAATTGACAACCCTATGGATTCTTCAAATCAACGAGGGGAGTCAAGCAGGGTGATCCCTTATCACCAACTCTGTTTATTCTATTTGCTGAGGCTTTGTTGAGGGGTCTTAATGCTCTACATCAGAATCTATATTTTTGTGGGTTTGGATTGCCAAAATGGAGCTCCAAGATTAATCATCTTGCTTATGCAGATGATACTATCATATTTTCTTCTTCTTATGCAACTTCCCTACACTAGATTATAGAGGTGTTGATGGCTTATGAATCTGCTTCTAGAAAGCTTGTTAATAAAGCAAAGCCTGCAGTCTACATGCATCACTTAACCAATATAGAGGTAGTAAACAAAGTGCAGAGGATAACTGGTATTTGCAGGTAGGAATTCCCATTCACTTACCTAATATGTCCCATATTCTATGCAAGGAGGAAAATGGAATACTATCAGGATTTAATAAAGAAAGTGTTGTATAAGCTGCAATCGTGGAAAGGAAAATTGTTATCAATTGGAGGTCGGGCAGTGTTAGTTACTCATGTACTCCAAGGCATGCCTATTCATCTTATTTCAGTAGTGAATCCACCACCATTTGTTATCAATAAACTTCATAAAATATTTGATCAATTCTTCTGGAGCAATTCTATAGGAGGAAAGGCAATGTATTGGGCATCTTGGGGAACTTTGTGTTTACCTAAAGAGGAAGGAGGTGCAGGATTTAGATCATTACATGATGTGTCAAGGGACCTATTTTGCAAGCTCTGTTGGAACTTTAGAACTAAACCAACACTTTGAGTTCATTCATGAGCCAAAAATATTGTAAAACGTATAATGCAATAGTCGTGCCATGGAGAAATGCATCTCATATTTGTAGGAAAATGATTGAATGTAGGGATGCAATTGAGCACCAAATCACATGGCAAACAAGAATGAGTTCATCATTATTTTGGTTTGACAATTGGACAGGGTTGGGTGCTTTGTATTTTACAACTCCTTCAGATTTTTATTGTGATGAGTCAATCCATAATGTATATGATGTAGTCATGTAGGTTGATTAGAATGAAGTCAAATTGATGCAGATTCTGCCTCAAGACTTAGCAGCTCATATCATTGACAACATCAAGCCTCAAGTACTTACTGATGAATTGGATTAGCCATTCTGGATTATAGAACCAAGAGGCAACTTTACTGTAAAATCAGCATGGGATTATTTACGAAGGAGGAAGGATCCTAATATTGTGTTTACAAATATTTGGGTCAAGGGATTACCTTTCAAGATTACATTGTGGAAGATTTGGAAGGGCAAGATACTATTGGATGATTTCTTTAGGAGGTTGGGATATTTTATACCATCTAGGTGTTGGTGTTGTCGAGAGCCAGATGAAGAAACTTTTTCGCATATGTTTTTCAGATCATTTGCAGCACGTACAGTATGGTACTATTTCCTTGCAAATGCTGGAATATCCATAGCTGGTTTGTCATTACAACAGGCAATTGTCAAATGCTAGATAGTGCAAGTTGTCCCTCAACTAAAACCTGTTTTTCAAGTATTACCTTCGATCATTTTGTGGGAGTTATGGAAGAGAAGAAATTGTTATAAACATGGGGAGTTTATTACTGTTAGTAGGGTGATATATCATATATCAACTACATTACAAGATCTAGTCAAAACTAGAAAGCCAAGCTTATAAAATATCCCACATAAATGGCCTGATCTGTTACATCTGTTAGAACATTATGCGCCAAGGTTGAAGGTAACAAAGGTCTTGTGGGAGCTTCCTGAACATGACTGGATAAAGGTAAACACATATGGGGCCTCAAGGGGTAATTCAGGTAGGAGTTCGATTGGTTTTGTAATTAGAGATAGTGAGGGTGATGTGAGATATGCAAGGGGAAAGGAGATACAAGAGGTTACAAATGTTGAGGCTGAAGCTATTGCAATCCTGGAGGCAGTAAAATTTTGTGTGCGGTATGGTTACACAAATATCCTCATACAAACAGATTCTTTATTGATGAAAAATATGGTCGATGGCACATGGGATTCACCTTGGAATGTAGATGTATATGTACAGGAGATTAGAGAATATATAAGGAGAAGTAATTGTATGATATCACACATCATGCGAGAAGGCAATAAATTGGAAGATTACTTAGCAAATTATGCATTGGATAATGGAGATTATGAGGCAAACAACTTTGCACAATTGGAGGTTCAAGGAAGGAGAATTGTTAATAGTGATAAGATGCAATGACCATATTTACGTATAAGAGTGGATAGGAGATAACGTGGAGCAAGGAGTGCATGAGCAGGGAAAGAATGATGGGGGATTACAAGAAAGTATGAGAGAAAGGGGAAGGAGAAAACTATAAGGAGAGCACTGCACACAACTATCATGATCAAATCCTTAGGGAGGAGAACATGATAATCTTTTATAATAACCATGGGTTCTTTTTTGCAGGGAACGTTACTGTAGCTATGCCTTATTCATTGACAAACCTTCAAATGGTGGTATTAGTACTTTGTACTCATTCCATTGAAGGGAAATCATAGATAAGCACAAGCATAGCAATAAGGGTAGCAAAGGGCAGATCGGGTGCCCAGTTATACTACATGGATAGCACTCAAAGTACTGGATTTGGAGAAGCTTTCTGGGCAAAATGGATGCATTGAGGAACAAATTCTCAGTGCAGCACTCAAAAGCAACAACCCAGAAGCTAAATCATACAAAGGTATCAACAAGAATCATAGGTACTACACACTAAATTGGATGCAAAAACAATGTACCCGAACACTGCTGGACAAGGTAGTTGTCATGGCCTTTGTTGCAATACATTTCGAATACATTGGACTCAAAGTGGGCAGATATCTCAATGAAGAATACTAGTAGGACAAACCAGGATGGAATTAATGCAGGGGTCTCAACAAATTACATAAGGAGATCACACAAAAATGAGTGCAAAAACAGTATACTCAGACAATTCTGGGCAGTACACTTCATCAAAATTATGAGAGGTTCAGATTGCTATTACATATGCAAGTGTAATTGGGAGGAAATATTGGATAGCTGGAATGGAAAGGCGCGAGGAAAGACATCACAAGTGTAAGGGAAGAAATTTCATATCACCATCATATGGACAGTGTTCACTTTGCAAAAAGAAATGGGTTATTTATGCAAATAGCGGAGCTGGGCAGGGGATCTATACGGAACGAGGCTATTTGTGCAAGCAGTGTACAATGTTCATTAACATGGGCTATTTATGCAAGTAGCGGAGTTGGACAGCACAAACGAAATTGGCCTATTTGTGCATGCAGCGTCATATGGGATTGGACAGAAAATGTTATAGACTTCGAGGGCTAGTTTTTATTTTTAATAACTACATTAGAACTCATGTACTATCATTGTTGAGTATCTTACTCAACTTTGATAATAGGATTGATGTAGTTACCATATTTTATTTCCTTCATCGTTTAGGACTTCATGACACATTGTCTTTTATTTTATTATAAATATAAAAAATAGCCCTAGGCACCTTGCCTAGTGGATTTGCTAAAAAAAAAAGGACGCAAAAAGCAAACTTGCGCAAATATTCATAGAAACCCTCATGTAAAAGGGAAGCTCGCGCAAATATTCATAAAAACCTTCATGTAAAAGGGAAATTTGCGCAAATATTCATAAAAACCCTCACATAAAAGGGATAATACTCAGAACCAAAATGCTTCGATGAAAAGGCACTTGAACAAAAAGAAGAAAGTATGTATTTATTTATAAGAACGGGCCAAAATGTTACAAGTGCAAAATGGGAAAAGAAAAAGCTAAACTGCAGCGCCTCCGAAACTAGGAGGAAGAGAAGTATCCGCATTGTCGGGAAGAGTAGGTGGTTCCGCCGATGGTTCAACGCTTTCCCAGTTTGGTTTCGGCTTCATAGCATTCCGATCCTTCTTTAGTTTCATAAAACTCGGAACCAGAATCAGAAGAACCTGGAGCATCAGACTACACCGAGAGTCCATTTTTTGCAGCCAACTCAAGCTCTCGGGCTTTAGCAATTTCGGCATCAACATCAATGATACCAACTTTGGCCTCTTCTAAGGTTTTCCTCCTCATGCTTTACATGGAATAAGTTTTTTCAATAATGAGGGAAGCCGATCGGCGCTTAAGTTCTTCTTTTGGTTGAATAACCTCGTCGGAAAGGTTTTTCCGGGCGGATCTAGCAAATTTGAGGCTGACGTCAAGCTCACGGAAAATTGAACTAAAGATCCTATTATGATTGATAGTTTTCATGTACTTCTCTTCTAGCTAGGCATGTTTTGCCTCCACAACAGCAAGCTCTACACTTTTGGAGTTCAAGGATGCCTCCAAGTTGATCACTCTTTCAGCGGAGGCAGTCTCACGGTCGGTTGCAGCAAGAACAACATTTTGGACTTCTGCCCATTTGGCCTTGGCCTCGTCAAAATTAACCCTCAGAGGCCCAATCTCTTGGCTAAGGATTACCACTTCTTGCTCGCTTTGCTGTAAACGAGCCTCCAAAACAACGGCTTCAGTAGCTCTGGTTTCCAGTTCCGAGAGGCGGAGAACAGTCTGGTCCCGTTCTGCCAAAAGTTGATCCCCTTCAGAAGTAAGTTCTTCCTTCTCACGAATCAACCTTTGAAGGCCCTCATAGGCAAAATAAGAAGAGGAAAAACTTAGAATACATTCGTTCAAAAGTAAAAAGAAATAACAGAGGAAAGAAGGAACGTACCGCTGCAGCGTTATGCATAGCATTGTTCAACAAACACTCGCCCGAGAGTGTTTGAATCTTTTCCCAATCTTTTTCTGAAGCCAATGGCTTTAGGTAATTAGCAAGCTTCACGTCGTGATAGCAGGTTGCATCCGGTGGAGACCGAAAGAGTAATGTTCCTCCTCCTTTGTGGATCTTCAGAAGGAGCAGCATAATTTTACCCCAAGTTCCCATGAACTGGGGACTGTGGAAGAGGAACACCTTCTTCATGGTCAGGTAAGGCCGATGGAGATGGTGTAGCAACCGCTGATGAAAGAATAAATAAAGATGGAAATGATGTAGTAGTTGCTAGTGTTGGTTAAGGTAGAGATGAAGCTGATGGAGTTAAAGAGTGAGAAGCAACTGCATCAAATGCAGTGCTGGTTGTTTGATACTCGCCAACCAAAGACGGCAAGGACCTAGTACTCAGGCCCGCAGCACCGGTTGCAGCAATTGGGGCCCGAAAATGGGAGTTGTCATATTCTACCAAATCAGACTATCCCCAAAGTGTCGAGATATCGTCTTCAGTTGTTGTAACTATCTCAACAGGTCGAGCATCCTGTTGAGATGATGAGGATCGTCGCCTTCTGTGTAAAGAAGCTCCCTCATCAACATCTTCTTCATCATCATCAATCATCACGGTGTCTACGACCGGCCCAGAAGGAGGACCAGTCATCATCACCACCAGAGATGATTCGGGGGCATCAACCTTTTCCCTTTTATTCCTTTTCCCGGCCGCGGAGGAGCATATTCTTTTAGTTTGTTTATCGTCCGATCGGGGACTCCGTAAAGAAATATTTGCACTCGAAACAGGCCCGGAGATACCTGTTCGAATAAGTGCTTCCTGAAGCAGCCTCACTGCATCAGCAGGATCAGCCAGAACGTCCTCCTCGGGGACAGCAACAGAGTCCGCAGGTAGACCTAATTCCATGAACAAAATCAAAAGGGTTCAACCAAGTTCTTCATATACAAAAATGGAAGCAAGGTAAATTAGAGTTACCATGATTTTTGGCCTTCCACCTGTATTTAAGAGTTAGTTCTTTCCATGAACGAGTTTCGGGCGTTGTGACATCCAAAATCTTTTGAACCCACCGGTTCAAACCTTCCACCACCGGTGGGAGCCATTGAGTTGCTGAAAAATGCGAAGGGTGAACAGATGATACAGCCATAGAAAAATATCTAGTAAGAGGAATATTATACAAAGAAGTTACGAGTGCGGTTCCAAGCAACTGGAAAGGATGAAGTCGTTGTCGGAATGATGTCATTAGTGGCAACTGCAACGAACTACTCTATCCACCCACGGCTGCTTTCATCATCCAAGCTAGACAACAAAGCATGGTGGTCACGCTTGCAAAGGTTTATCATTCCCCCGCGAAAGATTTTGGGGGAATAGAGATTCATCACATGAGCTAAGGTTAGCTCCTCCCCAGTTTCTTGGCACAAGCGTCAGAGGCAGGCGATCATTCTCCATGCTGAAGGACTTACCTGTGCCAAACATACCTACTAGCAAAGGCAAAACTCCGCAATCATGGAATCAAGCTCTCCGCTCAAAGAAAACGTACCCAAAGTAAAGGGATGCGTAAAAAGGTATGTAAAACCTTCCTGGGGAAGGGTCACTCGCTCCGATAAATCAAGAGCGATGATTTCCAACTTATTGCGGCAGTCCTCCTCCACAGCAGGAATACTAAAAGGATGACTGGAAGAAGGATACCTACTAACAGCCCATATACGAGGGTTAGAAGTAGGAAATTTATCTTCAAAATCCTTCGAAGTACTAAGCCTTCTTGGGATGATGGAATCCACTGTTGGAGGAACGGAATCCTCGATTTTGTTCTTATTCTTCGTAGAACCACCACATTTGGAGAAAGAAGTCATTAGAAAGGAAGAAGGTAAAGAGTTTGTGTTTGAAGAAAAATAGAAAAAGGATGAAAAATAAGGATACAAATTAGAAGCTCAAGCAATTGTGAAATGCAAAGGAAAAGAAAGTTGCATATAAGTAAAATTTTGGCGGCTAAATTCATGGACATGATTACCTCGATAACCGGCTAAAGCTCTGCTGAATCATGGGATGATGCGTGTTCGGGACATTAAATGCGGAGAGACGTGCGTCTAATCAACTGTTAGAGACCTTCAGAGGGAATTATAGTAATTCCCTTCAAAAAGGTATTTCTACCAACTTTCCGGTAATACAAAGTTATGTCACCGGAAAGCAGGGGGACTATCTGTATATGGTAAAATATGATATGACACGTGGCTGACTAAAAGGAGGACACATGGAATCCAAGATGGAATGGCTGAGGATCGAACGCAGCCATCGCGCTTGTCACCGGAACGGATAACGTTCATAAAAATGTATTAAATGCTCTGCGCCCGGTAGCATTTACTAAGGAATATTCTACAGCATTAAGAGCGACGGTCCATTACAAAGAATTTGACATTTACGCTTAACGTTGCATCTTCGTCAATGACCATCATAATTGACATTAAAAGAAGGCACGATCCTAGGACCTTCTTCCCTAGACATAACTATAAATAGTGAGCTGAGTTATCATCGTAAAGGACACGAAATTTCTGGCAAGAATATATATTATATTTTATACAAAAGCTTTATATAATTTCACTCTCTTGCTTTTTGATCTCATCATTGCTGTGTTCGGAAATCGTGTTCACGGAATCACTATCTTTGCTATTCCATCTATATTCCAAGGCTTAGTGCTGCGTATTTCTTTGATTATTATATTATTTCAGGATCAAATTAATTCATTTGTTTAAAAATTACGTATAAATTCAATTGTACTATTTTATGAGTAAATAGTTGTATACGGCACTACCAGCTATCCACTTCTCTGATCTAATTAGTCACGTCATGGCTGATTCATTTTGTCAACAATATCATCGCGAGACTTTTGTTATAATTGCAGTGATGTTAAGGTAAGGTGATGCAAAATCGTTAACTTTTCTCTTCCCAATTAGATGGCTGGCCTTGAATTGAATGGCTACTTGTATGCATGTGGACAAAGATTTCCAGATCAATGCGTATGAAAGATTGACTATTTTTTTTTTTTTTAATAACTGTAGTATCCGGGTCAGTTACTTGTCACTTTCCACCACCAACAGATATCAGGTAACTATATCTATTAAAGTTTGAATAGATGAAAAGAAATACCTAGTATTTTTTGTCTCCGCTTGAATTTGAACTTACTTTGTGCCAAAGATAGCTAATGCCCAGAAAAAGGTTTTAGACTCGGGGTGTGTTTGGTATGACAGAAAATATTTTTCGGAAAATATTTTCTCATTTTCTACTGTTTGGTTGTACAAAATAGTTTGAAAAATATTTTTCTAAATATCATATTTTTTTGAAATTGAAGGAAAATGACTTCCCTATAAAAAGTTAGGAAAATATTTTCCAAAAACTCTGCATACTCTCACATCTAACCCCCAATTCCCTCCCCATCTCTCGCCTACCCCGCCCCCTCTCCAAAAAGATATTTTTTTTTTAGATTTCAATTTTTTCCTTTTCCGTTCGTGAAGATGACACTATGTCCAGGATTGACTATTCTTAGTTTAGCTTTAAAAGATTTTTTTTTTTTTTAAATTACTCAACTACTATATATGTAGAGTTCAAGCAGAGGATAATGACTCCAAGTATATATACTTGCTGCAGGCGTATGTTCTGGCAAACAACTATTATCGAATCTATTTTCTCAAACTTAAATTAGGCATCTTATTTGACTCATGTTAAGATAATAACTAAATTAGCTGTGTTTATTGTTATATTGAAACTTAAATTACTATGAAATTTTCAGTCATTTATTACTCTTTTTTGTCAATTATATCCTTACTGTTTCAATTAGTGAAGTGCTAATTACTTGAGATAGTTTATGCAGCGAGAAAGGATAACTTAGAATAAGGCTATCAAATGTCTTTCTTAACGGGTGTACAAAACTCACGAAAGAAAATAAATTAAATGGACAACGTATATGGAGGAGAAACAGCTTAGGTATTTCAATTTGCGATAAACAGATCTTTATAATTGTGGTGTTATGATTTAATGATCGTGTAGAATAAATAACTTTTTCCAATTATTTTCTCTTTTCACGTTGTGCGTCGTGTTAGAATTTGAATAATAATTATAGACTTACCTTAAAATGCTTAGAAGTTCTAATTGCGCTACTTCTCTATAGAAGTCAATTGTTTTCTACACCAATAAGTCTACGCAAACTCATGATAAAGTCAAACAGCATTCCAAAAATATATTCACAAACTAAGTTAGTGTTTGGATATAGATTTCGTTAAAACATGAAAAATAAATTTTTGAAGATGAGATGAAAAATAATTTTTAAAAGTTAAAAATTTGTTTGGATATGCATTTTACTTAAAAAGAATTTGATGTTTTGTGAGGGATATGCGGCAATCACTCAAGCGCAGAATCTTTGGTGTTGAAATTGGTACGGACAGGATATTACTGGCCTCGCATGAAACAAGACACCAAAGATTTCGTATGAAAATGTAATAAGTGCCAACGCTACGCATCACTAGTACATCAACCGACAAAACCCTTACATTCGGTTCTGTTCCCATGACCATTTATGAAATAGGGGATGAACATCGTCGGACCGCTGCCACTGGCTCCCGGAAAGGTAAGGTTTCTTTTAATTTTGACTGATTATTTTTCTAAATTGGTGGAAGCAGGTTCTTATCAGAAAATCGGAGAACGCAAAGTGATCGATTTCCTGTGGAAAAATATAATTTGCAGGTTCGGAATACCAAAAGAGATAGCATGCGACAATGGCCCACAGTTTATCGGTACAAAAGTTACAAGGTTCTTCGAAGACCTGAAAATAAAGAGAATCACATCCTCACCTTATCATTCGAACTGCATTCCAAAAACGTATTCACAAACTAAGCTAGCGTTTGGACATAAATTTCGTTAAGACATGAAAAAATAAATTTTTGAAGATGAAATAAAAAATAGTTTTTAAAATTTGAAATTTTGTTTGGATATGTATTATACTTGAAAAGAATTTGAAATTTTGTGAGTGGAAAACATTGATTTCAAGGCCAAAAAATGATCAAAATCTATAAACAAATAGATATTTGAAAACAAAACTTGAAAAAAAGCTCCAAAATTTTATGATCAAACGGGAGCTAAGTCTCGTATTGTGCTATTACAAATGTCATCTTTACCAAAGTAACTGCTGAGAGATTTCCTTTGTATACATGTGGATTATGACTCCTGCATAATAAAACATCTATTTCCCTTAATATGACTTAGAATATGACCCCAAAAAACTATGGCAGTGCCAAATTTTTGAAACAAAATGATCAACCAAAATCCAACCAATAACTTCAACAAGAAGAAGAAAAAGACTGCTACTTAAATGCCAATACACCACTTGATTACATGCAACAACTAACCCAGTCTAATCTCACAAGTAGAGTGTGGGAAGGGTGGTATATACGCAGATCTTAGGCAGGCCTTACCTCTACCCGGTAAAGGTAGAGAGGTTGTTTCCGATAGACCCTCGGCTCAAGAATAAGTACACGCCACTTGACTACATGGATAATAGTAAATCAGAGAACACTCCAAGCAGAACTTTGCAACCATTTTAGATTTTATCCTCATAACATTAGCAGGCCAAGTATTGTACATTCCAATACATAATAAAAGTATTCTAATTCTAGCAAACAAAAAAGATTATGAAACTCCTTGAAGAAAATTGCCTCATATTCTTATTTCCTTTATTACATCAAGGAGCTTTTTCCCTTGGTCCAGTAATATCACTTGCAAAATCATTATTGTGCTAAAACTACACAGATCTTTGGTAATCTGAAGGTTTATAAGGGGCGAAAAGTTCACTCAACATTTTTTTCTTTCGTCTGGGATTCAAATTCATGTCCCCGCACTGCAGATCATTGCAGTATATTTGTAACAACACACTTACACAGGCTCTTTTGTAGTATTTACAAGCGTAACGTTGCATACACTTCTCCCATCTCAGGACGTCCTCTTCCATTTCCGCTATTGTTGGTAGCTTAAATTTCCCCGCAAGAAAATGAGCTAACCATTTGCTTTGCATCTCAGTAGTGTATAGTATTGCAGGGCTCTCAGAATACCCAA
Source organism: Nicotiana tabacum (assembly GCF_000715075.1). Classification (NCBI taxonomy): domain Eukaryota; kingdom Viridiplantae; phylum Streptophyta; class Magnoliopsida; order Solanales; family Solanaceae; genus Nicotiana; species Nicotiana tabacum. The sequence continues at coordinate 112,103,956 of NC_134102.1, read as the reverse complement.
GTATCGCGAGCTGTGGAATACGAGGGTGAATGCATTCGCGGTAGAAGGGAGATGAAGAGCCAGTAATGCATTTCTGAAAATAGGTTGAGGTGAAAATATTACAAAGCTTATCATCACTTCTGTATCCAGTTGCAAAGATGACAATGTCTGTTTTCAAAGGAAGATTCTCCTCCTCGTCGATGATGAGTCCTTTTTTACAAAAGCAATAACTTTTCGACTTCTTTAAAATGAGGCTTCCTTCTTCTACCATTCTGTAGAAATCAGCTGGCAACACTGTGAACATGCAAGAAGATATCTGTCTAAGAAAACCATGGTCCGGAATCATATTGTACTTCTTCAATGGGTATATCCATTTGAGATAACTTTCCACAAACTTTGAAAATATGCACAGCTGAAAGTACCAAGCAGATCCATCAATCGTTACACAGCAAAATACAGGTAGAATTCTGAATGGATCTTAGACTAAAGTAATGTGAGGCAAATTAAGGAAGTTACTACTTACAAGTGGTGAAAGTAAAATTGCCAAGAACCAGAGGAAAAATCCTTCGCGGGGCTTATGGATCATTAACTCTGAGAATCTATTCAAATTCTGAAAAGAGAGTTTTAGAAAGCCCTCTGGTACTGTCCAATGTACCCTCCTGAGTAGCAATGTACAGGGATGTTTCACTCCTGAAATCAACAAATTATAAAGCTCTTTTGTCAGTCCAAAGAAGTCTGCTGCAAACTAGTAAATTTTGTCCCGAATGACATAGCGAAACTGTGGAAATTTTTTGCATCATATCAATACAAACATGTCTAGCAGATAATTCATTAGTAGGCAGTAGATCTAATGGGAAAAAAACGACTGGTTAGTCCAGAAAAATTGGGCAATATCAGTTTGTTGTATCCGGTTAATTACTAAGTAGTATTTCCACCGTTCCACTTTGTTTGACACTATTTCCTTATGTCCATTCCATTTGGAATGATACATTTGTATAATTCCTTAATAAGAAGCTTTTATAGCTACAAAAATGTTATGATATATTTAAGATAATTTTTCTAAAAATCATACTTTATTCTTCTTAAATTTCGTGTTTAGTCAAACTATGACAAACAAAGTGAAACAGAGGAAGTACCATTTAGTCTGGCAACTTCTGCTGCAAGATCTATTGCTGATTTTTGGAATCCAATAACAGCGACGCGCTTATCTTTGACCAACTTAGTTGCACGAATACTTCCCATTTCAGCATAGTCCATGGAGTGTATAACCTTGCCATCGAACACCTCCGGCCCTCTATTCATTGGAAAGTGAGGGATATTTGGCAGGCCACTGAACTTTCCAATGCATAAGATTACAAAATCAACTTCATAAACCTACCAGTTCACCAACATCCAAGTATCAGAAGATACAAAGAAATCATGCATTTCAAGAAAGTAATGCAAAAAAGCTCTATTAAAATTAGAATAGACTGATCATTTGTGATCATCACAGCACAAAGACATCCTAGAGATAAAGGTAACCTAGCCTGAGAAAATGTTGCTTAAATACTTACCAGAAAGAGAAATGCTGCACAAGTAATAGTACTTCCTTTTTTTCCTTTTATGTTGCGGTACCAAAAGTACCCCTAGAACTTGTGGTTTGAATATAAAAGACAGAATCATCTATTCAAGATTATATCCTAGGTGATACCTGGTTTTGAACCAAATGACCCCTTTCGGGTATAAAAGAACACAACAACAACAAAATATGGGTTGCGGGAAGGGTAAAATGTATGCAGACCTTATCTCTACCTCATTCAGATAGAGAGATTGTTTCCGATATACCAATCAATCATCGAAATGAATAACAAATCAGGAAAACTTTATGAAAAAGATCGGGTATAAAAGAAAAGAGTGTAGTATAAAATGAAACAAAGGAGCAATATTTACTTTATATGGGTCCATAGGATGGAGGAGATCCAGTACTGTAACAACCCACTTGCGTTTAGGAGAGAATGCGCGGCCTGTACCACCCCATAGATTATCACAACCAGCAGCCATTTCTTCACCATCATCTTCACAACAGTAATCAATACTAACCACCTTAGCATTAAACTGAATATGTTTCAGGATGTTGAAGTGAAGAGCATAGGATTCAATATAGTCCTTAACTTGATTGTGATTAGGAAAAGTTTCTGTGACAGACTTTGGCCATGTAAAATCTGAGAACTGGTAAAAATCTTTAGGAGTTTGAAGTTTAGTTGACTCAATTGTATTGGACCACACTCCGCCAATACAATTTGAGGATTCAAAAATTATAGGATTAAAGCCCTGTTCCAGTGCGTGTTTGCATGCAACAAGACCACTTATTCCGGCGCCGATGATTCGTATTTGCTTTTTCCTTTTTCCAACATCGATTTCTCCGTTTACGTGCGTCTCCATGTTAAAAAGACAACAATACCCAAATTCCAACACCACAAAAAAAGGAAATTGGAGAACTGCCTACTATTTGATGGTTGAACTCAATTTTGGGACTTGTCAAATTATTCAGAGGACAACTGAGATTCTTATACTATAGCAACCAACTCAACCGACGTCCGGTTCACATAACATCCCATGTTTATACGGTATTTTAGAAAATAGAGTCGGACCATAGATTTTAATGTTACACAAAATAATTTTAATATCTAAAAAGAAAATATTCAAATTGATGTCTTGGTCAATTCTTTTAATATTATCTTAATGAATCTTTATTATACCAATCAATTGAATATATTTTAATATCTATAACTAAAAATTTGAATAACTTTGAATATAATACTTTTACTAACCTTGAATGATTATCATTATGCCTATCAAAATCAGTTTGATTTTGTACGATAATGAATTTGCTATTTGAAACGTTTTTGGCTTTATTGCTTTAAAGTTTTGTGATGTCTCTCATTGGAAATGTTTCTTAACTTTGATAACGTTACTTTAATATGCAACGTTACATTCTTGAAAATCAGATGTCCTATTTGGACTATATATAAGTATATGTTTGTGCTCATTTTGAAAATGAAAAAAGTAAAAACTTTCTATTATTGTGTTGCGGTGTCTTTGTTAATTTTTGTTGTTTGTGCTCCTAGTTTATACTAGAAAAGCTTGTTGAATCCTGGAGAATACGCCTACTTTATTCATCACTGTGTGGGCGAAATATCCTTAAGGACAATGTTCTTGACACGCCTCAAGCTAAACTTTTTATTCTCCATAATCATCCAAAATTTTCCAACATTTAATGCCACGGGACATCACTATTATACTCAATCGATGCCCCTTAAAAGCTTTTAGTGTTTAAGTTACGAAGTTATTTATATACTTATATCCATGGTATACATACATATATAAGAATTTTGCCGAAATTTATGAGATCCGATTTTTAGCGCACCAGAAACTATTTACATCTGGTAGCCGAAAAAGTGTATAAAATTTGTATATTTTTTCTATATATATATATATATATATATATATATATATATATACAAAAAATATACAAATTTGATACATTTTTTCGGCTATTAGTTTTATAACGGCTATACAATGTCATTTTCCTTAATAATAGGAGGGTAGTTATTTTGAGTCATAGTTTAATACGCAAAGGAGGTGGACAAGAGATGTCATTACTAGTGAAATTTCAAACACAAACATGTGACCGCTTCATCTTTTGGATTCCATATTTTCAGCCTTAGATGTAGCCAGAAGGCAAGGTTTACAAACTTAGTGTATGGAGTTATGTCATGAAAAGAGTTGGTACCATTGGAAAAATGTAGAAGGTGACAGAAACAAATTTAATTGGCGAGATTTTGAGACATGATGAATTGTTTTTCTTTAGAAAAAGTTATTTATCACCGTACCAAGTTTGGTAATAAGTTGAAGTAACATCACCCAAAGGATACAACAATATATGATTTGTACTTCAGCAACTAGCAATAATAAAGTACTACCTACTTCTCTTATTTTCAAGTTCTGAAAATTTGCAGGTTTATTTCTTTAATTCACTTGTATATCTACTTTTTGTCTTTAGGAAAATCTTGCAATTCTAGTTCTTGTGAAGGTTCATTCCACAAGAGGGAAGTTTAAGTAACAAAGATTAGAATAGTTATTTTTGTGGCATGAACCTTCACTTTGATTATCTTTTAGAAATGACTTTTGTGCGATCAACATTTATTTAGATAACTATCGATGAAATTTTGCCGGACCAAGAGACTCCATCAAAGACATGCATAGAAAATATAGAAAAGCTCAGGTTTCGACATGTCAGCTTAGTGGAATTAAAATTGAAGATGAGGGTATAATAGTCATTTCGTTTCTAAGCAAGCTGTGATACTTGTCTTATTCCTCTACACCGAACTCATACTCTCATTCTTATGCCTTCGCTTTCTTGCTCTCTGCCGAATTTTCTGGTTTGTTGTCAATTTTAATTTTAATACAAAATTATATATCTCTTTCTCCTTTATCCAAAGTTTTATTTCACTTTGATTTCAAGTCAGTTGAGTTCTAATGTTTATACCATATGTTATGCTACGTGGCCGTCCAAAAGAGTGACGCGTGGAATCTAAGACGGGGATAGCTAAAATCGAAGGCAATTGTCCCGTCTGTCACCTGAAAGAATAACGCTCATAAGGATGCAATAAATACCGTCCGTTAGCATCACTTCTAAAAATAGGTTGAGGTGAAAATATTACAAAGCTTATCATCACTTCTGTATCCAGTTGCAAAGATGACAATGTCTGTTTTCAAAGGAAGATTTTCCTCCTCGTTGATGATGAGTCCGTTTTTACAAAAAAATAATTTTTAGACTTCTTTAAAATGAGGCTTCCTTCTTCAACGTAACTCTCTTATAGAAATCAGCTGGCAATATTGTGAACATGCAAGAAGATATATATGTCTAAGAAAGCCATGGTCTGGAACCATATTGTACTTCTTCAATGGATATATATATCCATTTGAGATAACTTTCCGCAACTTTTGAAAATATTACAGCTGAAAATACCAAACAGATCCATCAATTGTTATACAATGCTAAAAGTAAAACACTAGTAGAACTCTGAATACATCTTAGACTAAAGCAATGTGATGCAAAATTATGGAAGTTATTACTAGAGGAAAAATCCTTCGCGGGGCTTATGAATCATTAACTCTGAGAATCTATTCAAATTCCGAAAAGAGAGTTTCAGAAACACTATTAGAAATTCGCGAAAAATCGATCAAGCCATACCGACCAACGTTGGTCGGTCAAAAAAAGCGACCAAAAAACCGTCCAACATGGACGGAAACTACAAAAAAAATATTTTACAATTTTTTTAAATTACATATCGACCAAAGTTGGTCGGTAAATTGGTCAAAAAGTTGACCGAGCTGGTCAGACTTGCTTAGTCAAAACAACTTTTTGATTACCGACCAACTTTGGTCGGTAATGTGGACCCATTTTTTTAAATTTTAATAATTATATTATTATTTAATTTTTTTTATAAAATTTAAAAAATCTATAAAAAGTTGACCGAAGTGGTCAGACTTACTTAGTCAAAGCAACTTTTTGATTACCGACCAACTTTGGTCGGTAATGTGGACCCAATTTTTTAAATTTTAATAATTATATTATTATTTAAAATATTTTATAAAATTTAAAGAATTTATATTTAAGATTACCGATCAAAGTTGGTCGGTTAATGCAGGGGAAGCATTTACCGACCAACTTTGGTCGGTATATTTTTTTTCCTGGAAAATAACCGACCAAAGTTGGTCGGTTATTAGGCCAACATTGGTCAAACTTTTGAATCACTTTAATATTTACTATCTAAATAATATAAATGTAATCCGTTAACACTTTATTTTGTAATACAAATAATGAATACACTAACATATACTATAACAAGCTATATATAGTTAAAGTAGTACAATGAAGTGTGTGTGTGTGTGTGTGTCTATATATATATATATATATATATATATATATATATATATATATATATATATATATATATATAGGTGTAATAATAAATTTAAAAGAACACGAAGCGCTAGGGCCACAGGGTCAGGTTCTTTTGGGGATAGACTTGTGAAGAAGCAATAATCTAATTAGTATATATAATTGATCATCATCAAATATATCTATTTGTAAATTGATTCATCAACTTATAACTTACTTAGATGTATCGATGAATATTAAAAACAAAACGTTTTAACCTATATCGATTAATATTAAAAACAAAACGTCTCGACCTATATCGATTAATCTATGTCATGCATTATTAGTGATGAATGAATGAAAAATAGAAGAATTAATACTAAACATCTTTGACATGTATATATATATATATGGATCACAAATTAAAGAAACAAAAGAAGTTATTAGCATTAAGTAAACGAGTTAATAGGTCAAACATGGTCAAACTTTTAATTTGAATCACATTAATATTTACTATCTAAATAATATAAATGTAATCTGTTAATACTTTTATAATACAAATAATGAATACACTAACATATACTATAACATGCTATATATGTAGTTAAAGTAGACAACGAAGCGTGTGTGTTATATATATAAACACACTAACATATACTATAACAAGCTATATATATAGTTAAAGTATTACAATAAAGTGGACCACAGGGTCGGGTTTTTTTAGGGATAGACTTGTGAAGAAGCAATAATCTAATTAGTATATATAATTTATCATCATCAAATATATCTATTTGAAAATTGATTCATCAACTTATAACTTACTTAGATGCATCGATGAATATTAAAAACAAAACGTTTTGACCTATATCGATTAATATTAAAAACAAAACGTCTCGACCTATATCGATTAATCTATGTCATGCATTATTAGTGATGAACGAATGAAAAATAGAAGAATTAATACTAAACATCTTTGACATGTATATATATATAAGGATCACAAATAAAAGAAACGAAAGAAGTTATTAGCATTAAGTAAACGAGTTAATAGGTCAAATTAACGACTAAACATATTTAAAATAGAATAAAATTGGTTTATCAATTGATAAATTTTTCGTACGTAGTAATGTATGTGATTGATCATCAATTACAATATAGTGTATGTGTGTGTGTGAAATTACTCATATACTTAATTATAACTTAGAAAATTTACTTAGATAGATGCTATTATAATTTATTAAAAGTAATTAGTTAATATAATTATTTATAAAGATTATGGTTATAGTTTATAATTATTTATAATAATTGTATAGTTAAATAAAATAAATGCTTATAGTTTATAATAATATTTTTATATTTTATAATATTTTAAGAAATAAAAACACAAAAAAAACAATTTAGTTTTTTTTAAAAAAAAATTACCGACCAAAGTTGGTCGGTTTATAGTCAAACGGTCAACACTTAATGTACCGACTAACTTTGGTCGATAATTCTAAAATTAGATCTGAAATATACGGGATTCCTCCCATTTCTCTTACCTCTCTTCTCTAATACCTTCCTCTCTCCTTCTCAATACCTTCCCCTCTCCTTCTCTATTTTCCTCACACAAATCCCATTCCCCACCCCGCGTCGCCACTGCCCAGCTGCCGTCGTCGCCATTGCCGCTGCTAGCCACTGCCCAACTGCCGCCCCTCCTTCTCCACCTCCTAAAAATTCTAGGTTTGAATTACAACTTATTTTTTTTGTGTATAAATTTAATGTTTTGTTAATTAGTTATGAATTAGTTAATTAGTGTTTCAATTGATTATTTAACTTTGTATTTTATTGAAATCTAGGGTTTAGGTCTTGTTTTAATTGAATTGATTACATATGGTATAAATTGAATGTTTAAGTTTGTATTGTTTTGAATAGTTTAGTTAGAATTGAATTATTAACTTTGAATTGAATTTAGTTTTTAGGATTTGTTCTTGTGAATCGAACTTTTGGGGTATGGGTTGAACTCTTAGGATATGAATTGAACTTTTAGGATATAAATTGAACTTTTAGTTTATGTTTAAACTCTTACGATATGAATTGAATTGAGTTTTTAGAATTTGTTCTTGTGAATTGAACTTTTAGGATATAAATTGAACTTTTAGTTTATGTTTAAACTCTTAGGATATGAATTGAACTTTTAGTTTATGTTTAAACTCTTAGTATATGAATTGAATTGAGTTTTTAGGATTTGTTCTTATGAATTGAACTTTTAGGGTATGGGTTGAACTTTTTGGATATGAATTAAACTTTTAGGATATAAATTGAACCTTTTGGATATGAATTGAACTTTTAGGATATAAATTGAACCTTTTGGATATGAATTGAACTTTTAGGATATGAATTGAACTTTTAGGATATAAATTGAACATTTAGTTTATGTTTAAACTCTTAGGATATGAATTGAACTTATAGTTTATAATTAATTATATTTACTATAATTTAATTTTTGGTGTAATTAGGAAAAAATAATTATCTTAAATTAACTAAAAAAGATTTAATTAATTTATAATTATAGAATAAATTAATTTGTTCTTGTTTTATTTGTATAGATGGAACATCGTACTTGGATGTACAATAGGAATTATCCTAATCGCCGGGGATTGCGAGAGAATTTTGTAGAAGGGGTTGATGACTTTATTAGACATGCAGTGTCACTTTCACCATACCAAAGTGAAGGAGTAATTAGGTGCTCTTGTGTCATGTGCGATTGTATGAAGTTTAAAAAATCGGAGGAAGTTAAGCTTCATCTTTATAGGAAGGGGTTTATAGAGAATTACTTTGTGTGGACTAATCATGGAGAGATCGATGGTAGCCATGGAATATTTCATAACATGGTTGTTGGTGACAGTAGTAGGTCGGTGGAGAATACAAATCATGATTCTAGAATTCAGGATATGGTTGCGGATGCTTTTGGGATGCACTTCGGGGGTGAGCCCAATGAAAATGTTGAACAAACTCCTAATGATGATGCAAAACGTTTTTATGAACAGTTAGAGGAAGTTAGTCGTCCACTACATGAAAGAAGTCTGCACTCTGAGGTGTCTGTTGCAGTTAGATTACTAAGTATCAAATCTGATTGGAATATTTCTCAAGCAGCCATGGACTCTTTCATTGACCTTATGAGTGAACTAGTTGACCCAAATATCAACTTACCTGGTGATTTCTATAAGGCAAAGAGATTGGTTTTTAAGTTAGGACTTTCGTCAATGAGAATTGATTGTTGTGAAGATGGTTGCATGTTATATTATAAAGATGATGCAACTTTAGAAAGTTGTAAATTTTACGAAAAACCTCGTTTCAAGAGGCCTTCCAGCGGGAATATGGACGTTGTAATGGTGATGCATTATTTACCTCTTATACTTGGGTTAAAGAGGTTATATGCGTAGATGTGTTCTGCTCCTCATATGAGATGGAACTTTGAAAATAGAAGACCACCTGGTGTTATGTGTTATGTGTTATCCTTTAGATGGAGAGGCTTGGAAGCACTTTGATAGGACATATCCAGATTATGCTAGTGAACCAAGGAACATTCGGTTAGGTTTGTGTGTGGATGGCTTCACGCCTTTTTCTATATCTACGACACCATATTCATGATGGCCTATCTTTCTTACACCTTATAATCTACCACCTGAGTTGTGTATGACTAGTTCATATATATTTTTAATTGTGTTATCCCCGGTCCACGTAATCCGAAAAGTTTGATTGATGTATATTTACAACCTTTGATTGATGAGCTAAAACAATTGTGGTATGATGGTGTTGAAACATATGACATATCGACCAAGCAGAATTTCAAATTGCATGCTAATTTAATGTGGACTATTAACGATTTTCCTGCGTATAGAATGGTGTCTGGGTGGATGACTGCTTGGAAGCTAGCTTGTCCTTACTGCATGGAAAATGGTAAAGCGTTCACTTTGAAACATGGCCGAAAGCAATCATGGTTTGATTATCACCGTCAGTTCTTGCCTGATGATCATGAGTTTAGAAGGATGAAAAATGCATTCAAAAAGAATAAAGTGGAATATGATTCGCCACCTTCGATACTTTCAGGTGAGGAAATTTGGGAGAGAGTCCAGAACTTCAGTAAAGTTACTGAGGCTCCACCTTATAGATTCCCTGGATATGGTGTTACTCATAATTGGACGAAACAAAGTATATTTTGGGAGTTGCCTTATTGGAAGGATAATCTTCTCCGACACAACCTTGATGTCATGCATATTGAGAAGAATTATTTTGACAATTTGTTCAACACAGTGATGGATGTTAAATGTAAGACAAAAGATAACCTGAAGGTTAGAATGGACTTACAAGAATATTGCAAGCGACCTGAATTATACTTGCAGACAACAAACAATGGTAAGGTGTTCAAGCCCAAAGCAAGTTACACATTCACTTTGGAGGAAAGACGACAAATTTGTGATTGGATTACGAAATTGAAGATGCATGAGGGTTATGCGTTGAATCTAGGAAAGAACGTAGATATGAAGGTAGGGAAGTTGAGCCATTTGAAAAGTCATGACTGTCATGTTTTCATGAGGACCTGGGCTTCAGGTCACAACAATGTCTAAGTACGTAGTGAATGGTTATAAGTTTCATACAGAGGATTGCTCTAAAAATAAAAATAGCAACAACAGCGGGGTATGGGTTCAAGGTGGTGATGGCAACCAAGTTGGAGATACTGATTATACGGCCAAAGAAATATTACAACTAGAATATACATGTTGGCCATATAAGAAATTGATACTCTTTAGATGCAACTGGTTTGACCCAAATCCAACAAGAGGTATAAGAGTACACCACCAATACAACATAATTGAGGTTAATCAAACGACGGAGTATGATCGCTATGATCCTTTCATAATTACACATAACGTTAGGCAAGTGTATTATGCTCCTTATCCATTACGACGGAATAAGTCCGATTGGTGGATTGTAATAAAAACTAAGCTTGTAGGTAGGGTGGAAGTCGAGAATGTATTAGATATTGCATATCAAAACGATATCTCCGGTATTTACCAAATAGTGGACGATCAATTAGAAAATAATTTGGAACATCCTGAACGCATATTAGAGGAAGTTGATATAAATGAAGTAACAATTATAGAAAATGAGGGCGAAGAATCAACTGATGAAATTCAAACAAGTGAGGACGAAGAATTCTCGGACGAGGAACAATACGTCGACGAGGATTAAAAAGTTGGTTTTTTAAAGCACTCTCGTTTTATAGCTAGTTTCTTATATGTTTCAATCTAAATATGTATTATATTATGTATATGGTAGGCAAGGGTCAAGGAAGCAATGACCCTACTAGTTCTCGGGGTCGAGAAAAGGCTAGGAAGGGAAAGAGGAAGGTAGATAATAATACTCCCTCTTTTCCACCCTCTTCAGAGATGCCTATGTCTTATCCTCCACCACACGGCTATACTGATCTCCCACAGCATCACGAGTCCTACACCTTCATCAAGACACCAGGTCTTCCATCACAGGGCCATAGGACTATACGTCCGACATACAGTCCAACTGCCTCACAGCCACGTGGATCGCAACCATGTGCATCACATCCATGTGGATCACATCCCTACATATCACAGCCACATGGATCGCATCCATCCATGTCACAGCCACTCGGGTCACAACCATCAGTATTACAGCCACTTGGGTCGCATCCAGCTATGTCGCAGTCACAGGGATCGCAACCATCTTCATCATCGACTCCATCTATTTCAGGCCATCGCCTGCGATACAGTAGCTCTGAGCCCCCTACACCGTCTACACATGCCTCTGATACACATGCTGAGGATAATGATCCAAAGGTAGTGCATTATGATCTCTATGGCAGGATCATCATAGTCCCTGGGGGTGATGGGTAAGAGTTTATTTGTTATTTTTACGTCTATTGTTTTGTAATGATTATACTAAGATATTCATGTGTTTTTATTATTTAATTGCAGGTTTAGGCCGGATAAGCAGACTACGAAGATAATCACCAATGCCATCAGAAAGCTTTATGATGGCCCTTATGCGACTTGGATTGATTTCCCATTCTCACTGAAGGAGAAAATTTTCAATCAATTTAAGGTATAAAAGTTCTTTTAAGAAGTTTAATAATTTAAATTTATGATGTTTCCATCTAATATTTAACTTTTGAAATGCAGAGCAAGTGTGTATGGGAAGACCACTATAGCGCGAAAGTGGCTGCAAATTTTCATCATAAAACTCGCAAGAGATTGGCGGATAATTTCTCGGATGCTAGAAAGAAGAACAAAAGGCCTGACTAGTGTCTTGAGGATTTATGGAATGATTTGTTAAGGCAATGGCAGACCACGGATTTCTTAGAGAGCAGAAAAAAAGGAAAGAAAGCTCGCGCATCCGAGAAGGGAGGCTTCTTGCACACTAGAGGTGCGATCAACCTGGGGACAATAAAAAGAAGATTGGTAATTGCTTAAATTATTTTACTTTTCTAAATATATCAATTCTATTTATTAACTAAATTAATTTATTTTTAGGAAAAAAAGTATGGGCGTCCAATGAGCCATGATGAGCTATTCAAGGAGACGGATATTGTAAAGAAGAAGAAAGAGGGGGATGGAGATAGGTGGGTCGAGGACCGGTCATAGACTGCATATGTAAGCTTTCAATTTTCTTTAAGTGTTATAATTTACTTTTATAAGAATTTTTAAATACTAATTTAATTTAAAATAATGTAGGGTCGCTACCAAAGTAACGTGGAGGAATTCATTCGTAGTCATCCATTTGGTGAATCAGGCGAGCCAAGCCAACCTTCAGACAAGGATGCTTAAAGAATAAGGTTGGAAGCTATTGGCGGTCCAAAATGGGGGAAGGTATACGGGCTTCCTACGAAAATATTCCATCGCTATAGGTGTGGAATGCAAGGAATAGGGACTTTCTCGTAAGGCGAGGAACTTAATAGGGAGATCTCCTCGGTTATGCGGGAGACAGTGACAAATCTTACAACCGAGCTAGAAGCGGACAAGGAAAGAGAAAGGTTTAGAGATGCTTAATTCCTTGGTATGCAAGCTCAAATCAGAACTCTCCTATCTACTGGAGCTTTTCCATTGCCCCGGTCTCGTAAGTCATTGTCACGGCCCAAAATCCCACCACAGGCGTCGTGATGGCACCTAGTCTCTAAGACTAGGTAAGCCGATAATAATTACATTTCAAGCCTTCTTTTTTTTGAAATTAAATAAGTAATCAAAACTAACAGCAGAACAAATATGAATATAACAACCTCCCAAAACTGGTAGTACTGAGTCACGAACTCTAACTGAATTGTAACGACCCGACTTGTCATTTTAAGAATTAACGCCTCGTTCAGTAACTTAAGGTCTCAAGCAGTTTCGCAATATGTATTATGACCCGCGGGTGTGATCGAGTTTGAATTACTGAAGATTCAGAATTAAATTAAAAGAACAATCCTTATTTAGAAGCTTAAATGGAAAGAGTTGACCAGAGAGTTGACTTTTGAGAAAATGACTTCGGAATGGAATTTTGATGATGTCAACAGCTTCATATGGTGATTATGGATTTAGGGGCATATCCGAAAAATTATTTGGAGGTCTGTAAAGGAATTAGGCTTGAAATGGCGAAAGATGATTTTTTGGGAAGATTGACCGGGGGTGACTTTTTGATATCGGGGTCGGAATCCACTTCTGAAAATTTTTATAGCTCCGTTATGTCATTTATTACTTGTGTGCAAAATTTGAGGTCAATCGGAATTGATTTGGTATATTTCGGCGCAAAGTATAGAAGTTGGAAGATTTGAAAACTCATAATTCGATTCGATGCGCGATTTATAATTTTGGCATTGTTTGGCGTGGTTTGAAGCCTCAACTAAGTTCGTATTATATTTTGGGACATGTTGGTATAGTTGGTTAAGGTCCCGAGGGCTTGGGTGGATTTCGGAAGGTAAACGGAATGGATTTCGGACAAAGAGGGTTGCTGAAAAATTCTGTTGCAGAGCTGTTCGCCAGAAATTTCTGGTGCGTGGAGCCAACTTTGGAAGTTTATATCTCGCAATATATAATTAATCTGAAAATTTTTAAAACATCAAAGCTGTATTCCTTTGATTCTAGTTTCCAGAATGTTAAACCATTCATCATTTGGACATTTGTACAGAATGTTATAATGGATTGAATGAAGGCTGGTAGGGCAATTTAGCCAGAAATTTTTGATGCGTGGAGCCGACTTTGGAAGCTTATATCTTGCAATTCATAAGGAATCAGAAAATTATCAAAACATAAAAGTTATAGTCCTTTGATTCTAGTTTCCAGAAAGTTAAACCATTCATCATTTGGATATTTTTACAAAAAGTTATTATCGATTGAATAAAGGCTGGTGCAAGCAAATTCTGGTATGGACTTTTAGTGACGGAAAATTGACTTTTAGTGACGGATGGGCAGAAACTTAAGGACCAAAAACAGTTATTTCCTTCATTTCGTTTTGGATTTTTGGAGCACATTTCTTGAGCAATTTTTGGGCGATTTTCATGGAAAAACATTGGAGTAAGTGTTCCTTATCCTATATTGATTTTATTTCATGATTCCATATTCATTTAACATGAATCCGTGAATTTATGGAAGAAAAATTAAGATTTTTGCAAAGTCTTCCAAAAACAAAAATTTAAGATTTGAAGGACGAGTTGTTATCGGAATTTTAGAAAATTGGTATGGGTGGACTCGTAATTGAATGGGTTGCCGGATTTCGTAACTTTCGTCGGATTTCGAGACATGAGCCTCACAGGCGAATTTTTGAGTTAATTTCGAATTTTTATTGAAAAATATAGTATTTTCTTATAGAATTGATTCTATAATTTTTGTTGACTATATCGAATAATTATGACTAGATTCGAGCGGTCCGAAGGTCAATTCAAGCAAGAAGGCAATTTTGGAATATCGGCATAACTTCAAAAAGGTAAGTGTCTTACCTAACCTCGAGTGGGGGAATTACCCCTTAGGCATCGAGTCTTATGTGCCATTTGTGAAATGTTAAAAGTCGTGTACGCGAGGTGACGAGTACGTACTCGGGCTTATATGGTCAAATTTTATTGGATTAAAGTCTTAGGCATTATTGTGTAGTAAATTGAATAATTATTGGCATTTATTAAATCATCTAATTGCCATGCCTAAATCCTTGTTGTTGAATTTATTTTTATATGACAATTTGATGTGATTGTTACTTGAAACTGTATGTAGTTTCGTGAGTATTGCTGGTTTGATATTTCTTAGAATTTAATATCATTATGAATTTTCCCTATGTAAATATTTAATTAAGCAAGTTTAAAAAGAAGTGTTAATATAATTATCTAAATTTGGACTAATGAAGGTGTTGCCCTATGCTGATTATTTTCTATCTTTTTTGATTATTTTTGAGGTTTTATATACATTGTGTGGAGCCTTGGGCTATTTGTTATGAAATTAATTGATTTGGTTGTATCTTTGGAATTGTGTGTGGCCATTGGGAAAATTGTTATATGAATTGATTTTGTTATGTTGCCGTGATAATTTTTCGTGTAAATTATTGTGTTGTGAGAGTTATTATTTTGAGGATATAAGGGTGGCATTTCACCGTTGATATTATGTGGGTATAAGGGTGGCATTTCAATGTTGTTGTGTTTGTTAGAATATTGTTTGGGTGGAGCGATAAGGGTGGCTATAGGAGAGATAAGGGTGGCTATTGATATTGTCAGGGCGGAGAGATAATGGAGGCTATTATAGGAGTGATAAGGGTGATTATAGGAGAGATAAGGGTGACTATTGTCAGGGACGATATGTGATGATGTGGTGTTGATAATTTTCATATGATTTTTTTGTGTTTATTTTTATACCTTGTGCAATTTGTCTTGTTGTTGGTAAATTGATAACAATCCGATTTATGCTAAAATTGGGAGCTTGTGGCTATTGCCAGGCGGATTATAAAATGAAATGTGGGCACGAGGTGCCGTGAGTAAATAATGAGGATATTGGCACGTGAATTGTCCGTGCAGTTGTGATATAAATGAGGGCACAAGGTGCCGGGAAAATATGATGATTTAATTATGGGCACGAAGTGCCGTGGAGATATGAAAAATGGGTTGAGACCCGTGTTTACAAAAAATATGAAAATGGGCTGAGACCCGTATTTTTATGATTATGAAATGAGGTGTCACATGGTAACTTTTTAATTGAAGAATTACTTTCAAAATATTTATTTAGAAGGATTTTTATTTAGAAAGTATTATATGAAATAGTTGTATTTGAAAGATATTTATTTGAGGAAATTATATTTGAAGAAATTTATTGAAAGAATTATATTTGAAAGATAATTATTTGAGAAAATTTTATTTGAAAGAGAGTTATTTGGAAGAATTATATGTGAAAGATATTTATTTGAAGAATTTGATTTAATTGGGTGTACTTATATTTATTATTTGTTGAGCGATATTAAAGGTGTTTTGTTGTCTTGATGTGCATATCAATGGTTATTTTATGTTGCCCTTATTGTTATTAGTTCCTATTATTTTGTATATTATATTGCACAGGTTATTAGACTAGTGAATGTCTTGACTGTACCTCGTCTCTACTCCACTGAGGTTAGTCTTGATACTTACTTGGTATCGACCGTGGTGTACTCATACTGCACTTCTGCATATTTTTGTGCAGAGCTAGGTATTAGAGATATCGGACTCGGACAGAGTTAGAGTGGGATCGCAAGGATTCAAGGTAGAGCTGTTTGGTTGTTGCAGTTCCTTGGAATCTTTCCATTTTATTGTACTGTTATTTATTATTCAAACAGTATTGAGTATTTGATCCTTGATATCATTTCATGTATTCAGTTAGAGTTCGTGACTCATTACTACCAGTATTGGGAGGTTGTTATATTTGTAATTATTTCCGCTATTAGTTTTTATTTTTAAAAAAATGGCTTGAATTGTAATTAAAATCGGCTTACTTAGTCTTAGAGACTAAGTGTCATCACGGCGCCTGTGGTGGGATTTTGGAGCGTGACATGAATACATGGGATGGTCACGAGGACCGAATATACAATACTGTTTGATTAAAAATTAAAAGTATAATGAAATGAAAAAACTCCAAGGGACAGCGATGACCAAGCAGCTCTACCTTGAATTCTTACGATACCGCTTAAACTCTGCCCAAGTCCGATTTCTCAAATACCTGGCTCTGCATAAAAATGTGCAGAAGTGTAGTATGAGTACACCACGGTCGGTACCCAGTAAGTATCAAGACTAACCTCAATGGAGTAGAGACGAGGTACAGTCAAGATACTCACTAGTCTAATAACCTGTGCAATATGATATACAAAATAATAGGAAACAAATAACAATAAGAGCAACATAAAACAACCAGTGATATACACAGTAAGACAATAAAATTACCATTAATATCGCTCAACAATTGATAAATACAATTACACCCAGTTAAATCAAGTTCTTTAATTAAATATCTTTCGCATATAATTTTTACGAATAAAACTCTTTTTCAAATATAATTTTCTCAAATAAACATCTTTCGAATATAAAATCTTTCACTAAATCTCTTCAAATATAATTCTTTCATATAATTCTTTTTGAATAAAAATCCTTCCAAATAAATATTTTGAATATAATTCTTTCAATTAAAAAGTCACCATGTGACACCTCATTTCATAATCATAAAAATACGGGTCTCAGCCCATTTTCATATTTTTCGTAAACTCGGGTCTCAGCCCATTTTCATATTTCCACGGCACTTCGTGCCCATAAATAGATCATCATATTTTTTCTGCACCTCGTGCCCACTTTTCATATCACAACTACACGGACAGTTCACGTGCTAATATTATTATCATCATTGTATATAAGATCCGCAGGATCAATTTATTTTCAATAAAGTAAGATAAAAATCTTTAAATCAAGTAAGAAATCAACAAAAAGATAAGTTTAGTTTAGAAATCGTTTGAGTGAAGAAAATGACATTTTCATTAAAATAAAGCATCAGATAAACTACTGATTTGGATATAAAATTTATTAAATTAAAACATACTAAAAAATTTCTTTCACTTAAAACAACTCAATCATCAAAACAAGTTCAACCCAAAATACAAATCCTAAAAGTCTCATACGAAAAAGTCAAGGTCAACACAATACATCAAGAAATACAAAACACTTAATATTAAGTGAAATCATACATCACGGAGAACACAAGAATTTATAAATTATGGAAAAATAAAATAACCAAATGCAAGTACATCCATAGAGAAATATCAACAAAAGAGCACTCCCGAGGTACCGCCTCGTGGTTCCAAATCATAAATAAATTCACAATCTTTCATTTTCTTATATCACAGCGGGAGCCTTCATATTAAATTTTTAAAGAAATCTTTTTTTTTTTTCGAAATAGCATCCTGCGTTTTAGCCATTCTTATCACACCACATGACTTCTAGTAGTTTCCCTACTAGCCACGCGTTTCAAGCCACCCTTATCTCACTGCATGTGTTTCAACACCCTGACCTTATATCACCACATGACTTCTAGTTGTTCCCCTACTAGCCACGCATTTCAAGCCACCCTTATCTCACCGCATTCGTATCAATATCATAATATTTCACAAATCGTACCTCAAGTGCCCAAATATCACAACATAATATAACTTGCACCTCAAGTGCTCAAATATTACAACATATCGCAAATTGTACATCAAGTGCTCAAATATTATAACATATCACAAATTGCACATCAAGTGCTCAAATATTACAAGATATTATTTTTCCACAATAAGGAGTCACGACTCGATCATAATGTGCACAACATCTTAACAAAATATTCGGGAGTGAACAACTCAACCGAATAATATTTCACAATTTGGCACTTTGCCTCAATATAATTCACGACCTTTATAATTCAATACCAAATTTTCAACAACGTGAACTGAAAAGTAATTCATCTTATTAACTAAATTTTCCATTTAAATTATCTGTAGGTAAACTCAATAATGAAAGTGTTTTTCATAAAAAATGGCAACTCAAACAAACACAGAGTTCACATAAAAGTCAGGTGGCAATCACACCAAATTATCATATAAAAACAACCTCGGCAAACAAGGAATGAGGCATGACAGATAAGGGATTTAATAAGTTACAACAATTTTCCAACTTAATACTTAAGGGCGTCTACGAATTTCAACCGATATATTTTGCACATATAAACTAAGTACGCACTCGTCACCTCGCGTACATGGTTTTCAATTACACAATATGGCACATAAGACTCGATGCCTAAGGGGTAATTCCCCCACTCGAGGTTAGGCAAGATACTTACCTTTTTGAAGTTATGTCGATATTCCAAAATCGCCTTCTTGCTTGAATTAACCTCCGGACAGTTCAAATCTATCCAAATTAATGGCATAACTTCATTAAAATTCATTGGAAACAATTCCGGATAATAATACGTCGACTCAAAAATTTATTCCAAAAAGTCAACAAACGTCAACGCAGGGCTCGCCCCCCGGAACCCGACATAATTTTCATGAAATCCGAACACCCATTCCGATACGAGTTCAACCATACTAATTTTATCGAATTTCAATAATAACTCGACCTCCAAATCTTAAATTTTCGTTTTTGGAAGATTTTACAGAAATTTTGATTTTCCTCCATTAAAATTCGAATTAAATGATGGATTCAAAGGCATAATCATGGAAATTAATCAAAACTGGATAAGATCACTTACCCCAAACACTCACGCAAGAATCTCTCCAAAAATCACCTTCTACCGAGCTCCCAATTTGATTCTTTGTGTTATGAACTCAAACCCCCGTTTTTTGGACTTTTATTTCTGCCCAGGCATTTTTCTTCTTTGCGAACGCTGCCCCCCTCTCGCGTTTGCGTAGCACAAATCGATATGCTGCCTCAAGTCTTCTTCCCAAACGTGAAGCTTCACTCGCGAACATGATGCCTATCTGGCCCTTAACTTCACGAACGCGTAACACATTCGCGAATGCGAAGACCAAATGTGCGGGGTCCCAGCTGCCTCTTCTTCCTCTTCGCGAACGCGAGCTCCAACACGCGAACGCGATGCCCATCTCTCTACACCTTCGCAAACGCGGAGCTTACATCGCGAACGCGAAGGCAAAATTCCAGCATCACTCAAACTTCCTCTACACGAACGCGAGAGGACCTACGCGGACGTGTAGAAGGAAACCAGCACCAGCAAAATCTGCATGCTTCAGCTATAGCACCAAGCCCGATTCTAGTTTTTTAACAATCCGGAATACACTCGAGGCCCCTGGTACCTTAATAAAATACACCAACAAGTCTTAAAACATCATACAAACTTAGTAGAATCCTCAAATTACATCAAACAACATCAAAACGACGAATCGCGTCTCAAATCAAAATTTATGAACTTTGAACTTTCAAATTCTATATTTTGTACCGAAACACATCAAATCAATCTAGAATGACTTCAAATTTTACACACAAGTCATAATTGACATAACAGAGGTATTCAAATTTTCAGAATTGGATTATGACCCCGATATCAAAAAGTCAACCCCCCGGTCAAACTTCCCAAAAAATTCATCTTTCGCCATTTCATGCCAAATTTCTTTACAGACCTCCAAATAATTTTTCAGACGCGCTCCTAAGTCCATAATCACCATACAGAGCTATTGACATCATCAAAATTCCATTCCGGAGTTATTTTCTCAAAAGTCAACTCTCCGGTCAACTATTTCCATTTAAGCTTCTAAATAAAGACTGTCTTTTCCTTAAATTATGAATCTTCAGTAAATCAAACTGGACCACACCCGCGGGTCATAATACATATTACGAAACTGCTCAAGACCTTAAGTCACTGAACGGAGCATTAATTCTTAAAACGACAAGTCGGGTCGTTACATTCTCCACCTCTTAAACAAACGTTCGTCCTCGAATGTCCTAAGAATTTTTCTGAGATTACCAAATTGATGATTTTTACTCTTACATATATACTCGCGGTTGATCCCACGTTACCGCATTGGAGATAAACCCGACAATACCATCTCATTTGAGATTATTTCTTTTATCAATATTTGTAAACTTTAAGACTAATTTTTTACACTCTAAACCTTTTCAAAAGGCTTGATTTTCACAACAACGCACAGTTTTAGTCTCAACCGGCTATAGAAACTCGTGCCTACGCACGCATCAGCTTTCTTGATAGTGTTGAAGTACTTTAAAAAATTTCTGGGGTGTTACATTCTTCCCCGCTTAGGATCATTCGCCCTCAAACACATAATATAATTTATCTCTTCTTTCGCACATATCAATCTCTCAAATATTTCTAACTCCCAAATTTTTCAGAAATTTCGGCAGAGTCTCTCCTGTAATTGAGCCATACCACATGCCACAGTTGTCACGACCCAATTTCACCTATAGGTCATGATGGCACCCAACACTACAGCTAGGCAAGCCAACTAATAAGTCATACGTACATTGGTTAAACTTTTATTCCAAGAAAATAATAAAATACCAACTTCTACCAATGTGTGTGTGCCAAGACCCGGTATCACAAGTGCATAAGCATCTAGTAGATTATACAAAACTCCAAATACTATCTGAAATGAAATAGACAGAATATAAATATAAGAAGAGACACTGGTAGCTGCAGAACGGCTCAAAAAGGCAGCTCACCACTATGCCTCGGGATGACATGGGTATGTGATGATAGGTCCTCCACTAGTACCTGTCTCAGATCCTGCACAAAAAGTGCAGCAAGTGTAGTATGAGTACGTAAACAACATGTACCCAGTAAGTATCAAGCCTAATCTCGAAGTGGTAGAGACGAGATGGCCGACTTTGACACTCACTATGGGTCAATAATAATAATTGAAATATAACTAGAATATTTAAATCGGCATGATTTACAGAATTTACAATAATTTGTTTAATCAGCAGAGATAATCAAATTCCTTCAAATGTAACAATTCTCAATATATTAATTAAATTCCTTCAATTCAGAAAAATTCCAATTTATCAATTTAAATCTCATTTACAGGAGTAACAATTAATTCCATAAACAAGCAAGAATAATAATTCATTAAATTCCAAGGATTTTCCAATTTATTAATTAGCTTCTCATACTGAAATAAATTATTAAAGTATCGTGTAATTATTATTATTAAGCACGATTTTTACCGAGGACGTACGGCCCGATCCAGAGTGTCGTGTACACTGCCGAAGGACGTGCGGCACGATCCATAGATGCATCTATCCTGCCGAGGTGTTCGGCCCGCTCCACAAGAAAGGAGGACATTTTCTTATGTGCCTCCGGAAGGACAGTATGTTTATTATAAGATAAATTTGGAAGGAGAACAATTTCTTTTGACAATTAATTGATTTAAATAGAAAATCAAGCCTATGAGATTTCCATCCTTTAGTATCTTTATCAAACAATTCACAATATATTCATATATATCAATTAATATGAATTAATCAAAGAATACAATTTAGACAAGTAATACATGCTTTGAGTCCTAAACTACCCGGACTTTAGCATTAATAGTAGCTACGCACGGACTCTCATCACCTCGTGCGTACGTAGCCCCCACAATTAGCAACAATTATTTAATCTTAATCACCTATGAGGTAATTTCCCCCTCACAAGATTAGACAAGAGACTTACCTCGTCTTGCTCCAATTTAATCCACTATAAGGCCTTTTCCACGATTATCCAACTCCGTCTGGCTTGAATCTAGCCAAAATAATTCGATACAATCACAAAATATTATAGGAATCAATTAACTAAGAAAATACTACATTTTAAAGAAAAGATCCGAAATTAATTAAAAATTTGCATGCGGGGCCCACATATCGGAATCCGGAGAAAGTTATGAAATCCGACAACCCATTCAATTACGAGTCCAACCATACCAGTTTCACTCAAATCCGACTCTGAATCGATACCGAAATCTCAAAATTTCGTTTCTATGAGATTTCTAAACTTTTTCAAATTTCAATCTCAAAACACTAATTAAATTGTGAAAACAATGATATATTCGTGTATATTGATCAAATCCGAGTTAGAATCACTTACCCCAAATGTCTTTCCTTGAAAATCTGTCAAAAGTCGCCTCTGTTCAAGCTCAAGTTTGTCAAAAATGGCAAATGGGTTGAATGCCTCTGTTTTTATAACTTATAGATCTGCCCAGTTCGGTCTTGGGAGCTCGATCTGTCCAGTTCGATCTTGGGAGCTCGATCTCGGGAGCTCAATTTTGTCCGGGACCTCGATTTTGTCAGGGGTTCAATTTTTGTCGGGCAGCTCGATTTTGACAGGCAGCCCGATTTTGACAGCATTTCCAGCAGAAATATTGCAGCAGTTTTTGTAGTAGCTAAGTCCTACTTTTAATCCGTTAACCATCCGAAATTCACCCGAGGCCCTCGAGACCTCAACCCAAAACACCAACAAGTCCTAAAACATCATACAAACTTATTTGAAACCTCAAATCACATCAAATAATGCTCAAATCACGAATCATGCTCCAATTCAATCTTAATGAAACTTAAAATTTTCAACTTCTACATTCGATGTCGGAACCTATCAAATCAACTCCGATTGACCTCAAATTTTACACACAAGTCATAAATTACATAATGGAGCTATGAAAATTTTTGGAACTGGATTCTGACTCCGGTATCAAAAAGTCAACTCCCCGGTCAAACTTTCAAACTTTAAATTCCTATTTTAGCCATTTCAAGCCTAATTTCACTACGGACTTCTAAATATAATTCCGATCATGCTCCTAAGTCCAAAATCACCATACGGAGCTGTTGGAATCATCAAAATTCTATTCCGAGGTCGTTTTCTAAAAATATTGACCGAAGTCAAACTTAGCACTTTAAGGCCAACTTAAGGAACCAAATGTTCCGGTTTCACCCCAAACACTTCCAAATCCCAAACCAACCATCCCCGCAAGCCATAAATCATTACAAGCACCTACAGAAAGTTTTATTTTAGGGAACGGGGTTCTAAAAGTTAAAATGACCGGTTCGGTCATTACATTCTCCACCTCTTAAGCAAACGTTCGTCCTCGAACGGGTTTAGAATTATACCTGGGGTGCTGAATAAGTGTGGATATCTGCTCCGCATGTCTTCCTCGGCCTCCCAAGTTGCTTCCTTGACTGGTTGGCCCCTCCACTGGACTTTTACTGTAGAAATCCTCTTGGACCTCAACTGGCGAACTTGTTTATCAACAATGGCAATTGGCTCCTCTTCATAACCCAAGCTATTATCTAGCTGAACTGTGCTGAAGTCTAACAAATGTGATAGGTCAGCATGATACTTCCGGAGCATAGATACGTGAAAAACCGGATGAACTCCCGATAGGCTGGGAGGCAAGGCAAGCTCATAAGCAACCTCCCCAACTCGTTTCAACACCTCAAATGGGCCTATAAAACTTGGGCTCAACTTGCCCTTCTTCCAGAATCTCATAATTCCCTTCATCGGCGAAACCTTCAAGAGAACTTTTTCACCTACCATAAATGATATATCACGCGCTTTCTGATCCGCGTAACTCTTTTGTCTGGACTGTGCTGTACGAAGTCGCTCCTGAATTAACTTTACCTTTTCCAAGGCATCCCTTACCAAATCAGTACTATATAACTTAGCCTCATCTGGCTCAAACCATCCGATAGGTGAACGACATCGCCGACCATATAAAGCCTCAAATGGAGCCATCTCGATTCTGGATTGGTAACTGTTATTATAAGCAAACTCGACCAAAGGCAGGAAACGATCCCATTGACCTCCAAAGTCAATCACACATGCCCTGAGCATATCCTCCAAAATCTGAATTGTCCTCTCTGACTGTCCATCGGTCTGCGGATGAAAGGTTGTGCTGAGCTCTACACAGGTCCCCAACTCACTCTGTACTGCTCTCCAGAAATGTAAAGTAAACTGAGGGCCTCTATCTGATATGATGGAAATTGGCACAACGTGCAACCGAACTATCTCTTGAATATAAATCTGGGCCAACCTCTCTGAAGTATACGTAGTCACAACAGGAATAAAATGTGCCGACTTGGTCAACCTGTCAACAATCACCCAAACTACATCAAACTTTCTCAAGGTTCGCGGCAATCCAACTACAAAATCCATAGTAATTCGTTCCCATTTCCACTCTGGTATGGTCATCTGCTGGAGTAGGCCACCTGGCCTCTGGTGCTCATATTTAACTTGCTGGCAATTTAGACACCGAGCTACATACTCAACTATGTCCTTTTTTCATTCGTCGCCACCAATAATGTTGCCTCAAGTCACGATACATCTTAGTAGCACCTGGATGAATAGAATATCGAGAACTATGTGCCTCTTCCAGGATCTTTTTCCTCAGCCCATCCACATTAGGAACACATAGACGATCCTGGAGTCGCAGAACACCATCTGCTCTAATATTAACTTCCTTGGTATCACCTCATAGTACCGTTTCACGAAGAACCACCAAGTGTGAGTCATCATACTGGTGAGCCTTGATCTGCTCCAATAGTGAAGATTGGGCCACCACACATGCAAGAACTCGGCTGGGCTCTGAAATGTCCAGCCTCATAAGTCTGTTAGCCAAGGACTGAATATCTTAGGCTAATGGCCTTTCCTCTGCTGAAATGAAAGCCAAACTACCCATACTCTCCTCCTTTCTGCTCAAGGCATCTATAACCACATTTGCTTTGCCCGGATGATACAAGATAGTAATATCATAATCTTTTAGTAGCTCCAGCCATCTGCGATGTCTCAAATTTAGGTCCCTTTTCTTGAACAAATGCTGCAAACTGCGATGATCAGTGTAAACTTCACAAGACACCCCATAAAGATAATGCCTCCAAATCTTAAGAGCGTGAACAATCGCAGCTAACTCCAAATCATGTACCGGATAATTCTTTTCGTGGGGCTTTAGCTGACGTGAAGCATATGCAATAACTTGCCCTTCCTGCATCAATACACAACCCAAGCCAACGCGCGAAGCGTCGCAATATACTGTATACATCCCCGAACTGGAAGGCAACACTAACATTGGTGTTATAGTCAATGATGTCTTGAGCTTCTGAAAGCTCACCTCACAATCATTGGACCATCGGAATGGGGCACCCTTCTGGGTTAATTTGGTCAAAGGTGCTGCAATAGATGAAAAACCTTCCACGAACCGACGATAATAACCTGCCAAACCCAGAAAACTCCTGATCTCAGTCGCCGAAGTGGGATGATGCAAATTCTGAACTGCCTCAATCTTTTTGGGATCAACTTTAATACCTTCGCCCGATACAATATGTCCCAAAAATGTTACAGACTCAAGCCAGAACTCATATTTAGAGAACTTAGCATATAGCTTTTGTTCCCGCAATGTCTGAAGCACTAATCTCATATGCTGCTTATGTTCCTCCTCACTGCGCGAATAGATTAATATGTCATCAATGAAGACAATGACAAACAAATCAATATATGGCCTGAATACCCTGTTCATCAGATCCATAAATGTTGTCGGGGCATTAGTTAAACCAAAAGACATTACCAGAAACTCATAATGACCATATCTAGTACGGAAAGCAGTCTTCGGAACATCCGAATCCCGAATCTTCAACTGATGGTACCCCGACCTCAAGTCGATCTTAGAGAATACCCTAGCACCCTACAACTGGTCAAATAGATCATCAATACGCGGCAATGGGTACTTGTTCTTAATAGTGACTTTGTTCAATTGGCGATAATCAATACACATCCGCATTGTCCCATCCTTCTTTTTCACAAATAATACTGGTGCACCCCAAGGCGATACACTCGGTCTGACGAACCCTTTGGCTAGTAACTCTTCAAGTTGTTCTTTTAATTCTTTCAATTCTTTCGGAGTCATGCGATACGGTGGGATAGATATAAGGTGGGTATCTAAAGCCAAGTCAATACAGAAATCAATATCACGATCAGTGGCATACCTGGAAGATCTGGCGGGAATACATCGGGGAACTCCCGAACTACAAGCACTGAATCAATAGCTGGAGTCTATGCAGTAGTATCCCGAACATAGGCTAGATAAGCCAAACAACCCTTCTCAACCATATGTTGAGCCTTTATAAAAGAAATAACTTGATTAAATAAACTAATAGGCGAACCTTTCCACTCTAGCTTAGGCAATGCTGGAATAGCCAAGGTAACAGTCTTGGCATGACAATCAAGAATAGCATGATATGGAGATAACCAGTCCATGCCCAGAATAATTTCAAAATCGGTCATCTCAAGCAATAGGAGATCTGCTCTAGTTTCATAACCACATAATGTAATAATACAGGACCGGTAGATCTGGTTCACAACAACAGAATCGCCCACAGGAGTGGACACATATACAGGAGTACTCAAGGACTCATGAGAAACACCCAGGAATGTAGCAAATAGAGATGACACATATGAATACGTAGATTCTGGATCAAATAATACTGAGGAATCTTTGCCACAAATAGAAATAATACCTTTAATCACAGCATCTGAGGCCTCTGCATCTGGTCTAGCTGGAAAAGCATAGAACCGAGCTGGAGCGCCAATTGTTTGGCCTCCGCCTGTCTGATCTCCACCTCTAGGACGGCCCCTACCCACTTGTCCTCTACCTCTGGGTGGTCGGACTAGTGGTGGAGCAACTGGTTTGGTAAGCATAGGCTGCTGACCCTGTTGTACTGGTCTACCTCGAAGCCTGGGGAAAAACCTCTGCATGTGACTGGGATCCCCGCACTCGTAACAACTCTTCGGTGCGATGGGCTGCTGACTAAGTGTCTGGCCCTGGGGACCTGAATACCCACTGGGAGGACCCTAAATAGATGGTGGGCGGTAAGAACTCCCTAGGATAGCACTGAGATAAGGTCGCACTGGAGCACCTCGAGGAGGTGGTGGTGCTGGATATGGGGGTCTGCTAGACTGTCCCCTTACGAACTAACCTCTGCCCCCGGACGGAGCACCTCTGAACTCTCCAGAGTACCTGAACCGCTTATCTCTCATAATCTTCTCTCGGCTCCGCTGACGTACACCCTCAATCCTCCGGGCTATCTCCACAACTCGCTCATAAAAAGTACCCATCTCAACCTCTCGAGCCATAGTGGCCTGAATACCAGTATGTAAACCGGCTACAAACCTTTGCACTCTCTCCGCCTCAGTAGGGAGTATCATTAGTACATGGCGAGATAATTCAGAAAACCTCGCCTCATAATTGGTCCCTGACATCTGACCCTGCTGGAGCTGTTCAAACTG
This sequence comes from Nicotiana tabacum, assembly GCF_000715075.1. Taxonomy (NCBI): domain Eukaryota; kingdom Viridiplantae; phylum Streptophyta; class Magnoliopsida; order Solanales; family Solanaceae; genus Nicotiana; species Nicotiana tabacum. Next base: position 112,075,759 of record NC_134102.1, on the reverse strand, counting down.
AAACCGCAACTCTTCCCTCTGGGAGGGTGGAATATACCTGTCCAAGAAGATACGGGTGAACCTGTCCCAAGTCATGGGAGGAGAATCTGCTGGTCTGCCAAGAACATAAGACTACCACCATCTACGGGCTCTACCCTCTAGCTGAAAAGTAGCGAAATCAACCCCATGGGATTCCAATATCCTCATGTTGTACAGTTTATCCTTGCAACGATCAATGAAATCCTGTGGATCCTCATGTCGCTCACCCCCGAAGACAGGAGGATGTAGTCTAGTCCATCTGTCCAATAGTTTCTGAGGATCCGCGGCTACAGCTGGCATGGGCTCAGGTGTAGCTGCTGCCACTGGCTGGACTCCACCTACGGGTAGTGCACCCTAGGTCTGATATACAGTAGCTGCTTGTCTATGAGCGTGCACGGTAGGGGTCTGTACTCCCCCGCCCGCCTGAGATGTGGTTGGGTCTGCCGGAAATAAACCGCCCTGAATCATATTATCCATGAATCGCAGCATACGACCCATGACATCCTGAAATCCCGGTGCAGATGTGAAGTCCACCGGAGCTGGCTCTGCCACAGGCACCTCACGCTGCTCCTCAATAATGGGATTCTTTACTGGATCCACTGGCGGCATAGAATAGTCTTGGGACGTCCTCGCCCTCTACCACGGGCTGGAGCCCTCCCTCGGCCTCTAGCAATTGGGGGAGTAGCTCTTCCCTGGTCTGGAATCTCATTAGAGCGTGTTCTCACCATTTGTGAGAGAATAAAAGAAGGATATTTAGTACTACATCAATTGCACGATAGAATATGAAGAAAGGTAGTTTCCTAACAACATATAGCCTCTCGAAGATAAGTACAGACGTCTCTGTACTGATCCGCAAGACTCAATTAGGTCTGGCCATAACTTGTGAGACCTACGTGAACCTAGTGCTCTGATACCATGTTGTCCCGACCCAATATCACCTATAGGTCGTGATGGCTCCCAACACTACAGCTAGGCAAGCCAACTAATAAGTCATACGTACATTGGTTAAACTTTTATTCCAAGAAAATAATAAAATACCAACTTCTACCAATGTGTGTGTGCCAAGACCCGGTATCACAAGTGCATAAGCATCTAGTAGATTATACAAAACTCCAAATACTATCTGAAATGAAATAGACAGAATATAAATATAAGAAGAGACACTGGTAGCTGCAAAACAGCTCAAAAAGGCAGCTCACCACTATGCCTCGGGATGACGTGGGTATGTGATGATAGGTCCTCCACTAGTACCTGTCTCAGATCCTGCACAAAAAGTGCAGCAAGTGTAGTATGAGTACGTAAACAACGTGTACCCAGTAAGTATCAAGCCTAATCTCGAAGTGGTAGAGACGAGATGGCCGACTTTGACACTCACTATGGGTCAATAATAATAACTGAAATATAACTAGAATATTTAAATCGGCATGATTTACAGAATTTACAATAATTTGTTTAATCAGCAGAGATAATCAAATTCCTTCAAATGTAGCAATTCTCAATATATTAATTAAATTCCTTCAATTCAGAAAAATTCTAATTTATCAATTTAAATCTCATTTATAGGAGTAACAATTAATTCCATAAACAAGCAAGAATAATAATTCATTAAATTCCAAGGATTTTCCAATTTATTAATTAGCTTCTCAAACTGAAATAAATTATTAAAGTATCGTGTAATTATTATTATAAAGCACGATTTCTACCGAGGACGTACGGCCCGATCCAGAGTGTCGTGTACACTGCCGAAGGACGTGCGGCACGATCCATAGATGCATCTATCCTGCCGAGGCGTTCGGCCCGCTCCACAAGAAAGGAGGACATTTTCTTATGTGCCTCCGGAAGGATAGTATGTTTATTATAAGATAAATTTGGAAGGAGAACAATTTCTTTTGACAATTAATTGATTTAAATAGAAAATCAAGCCTATGAGATTTCCATCCTTTAGTATCTTTATCAAACAATTCACAATATATTCATATATATCAATTAATATTAATTAATCAAAGAATACAATTTAGACAAGTAATACATGCTTTGAGTCCTAAACTACCCGGACTTTAGCATTAATAGTAGCTACGCACGGACTCTCGTCACCTCGTGCGTACGTAGCCCCCACAATTAGCAACAATTATTTAATCTTAATCACCTATGAGGTAATTTCCCCCTCACAAGATTAGACAAGAGACTTACCTCGTCTTGCTCCAATTTAATCCACTATAAGGCCTTTTCCACGATTATCCAACTCCGTCTGGCTCGAATCTAGCCAAAATAATTCGATACAATCACAAAATATTATAGGAATCAATTAACTAAGAAAATACTACATTTTAAAGAAAAGATCCGAAATTAATTAAAAATTCGCATGTGGGGCCCACATCTCGGAATCCGGCAAAAGTTATGAAATCCGACAACCCATTCAATTACGAGTCCAACCATACCAGTTTCACTCAAATCCGACTCTGAATCGATACTGAAATCTCAAAATTTCGTTTCTATGAGATTTCTAAACTTTTTCAAATTTCAATCTCAAAACACTAATTAAATTGTGAAAACAATGATATATTCGTGCATATTGATCAAATCCGAGTTAGAATCACTTACCCCAAATGTCTTTCCTTGAAAATCTGTCAAAAGTCGCCTCTGTTCAAGCTCAAGTTTGTCAAAAACGGCAAATGGGTTAAATGCCTCTATTTTTATAACTTACAGATCTACCCAGTTCGATCTTGGGAGCTCGATCTGTCCAGTTCGATCTTGGGAGCTCGATCTGTCCAGTTCAATCTTGGGAGCTCGATCTTGGGAGCTCGTTCTTGGGAGTTCGATCTCGGGAGCTCGTTCTTGGGAACTCGATCTCGGGAGCTCGATTTTGTCAGGGACCTCGATTTTGTCAGGGGTTCGATTTTTGTCAGGCAACTCGATTTTGACAGGCAGCCCGATTTTGACAGCATTTCTAGCAGAAAAATTTGCAGCAACTTTTGCAGTAGCTAAGTCCTACTTTTGATCCGTTAACCATCTGAAACTCACCCGAGGCCCTCGGGACCTCAACCCAAAACCCCAACAAGTCCTAAAACATCACACAAACTTATTTGAAACCTCAAATCACATCAAACAACGCTAAAATCACGAATCATGCTCCAATTCAACCTTAATGAAACTTAAAATTTTCAACTTCTACATTCGATGTCGGAACCTATCAAATCAACTCCGATTGACCTCAAATTTTACACACAAGTCATAAATTACATAATGGAGCTATGAAAATTTTTGGAACTAGATTCCGACTCTGGTATCAAAAAGTCAACTCCCCGATCAAACTTTCAAACTTTAAATTCCTATTTTAGCCATTTCAAGCCTAATTTCACTATGGACTTCCAAATAAAATTTCGATCACGCTCCTAAGTCCAAAATCACCATACGAAGCTGTTGGAATCATCAAAATTCTATTCCGAGGTCGTTTTCTAAAAATGTTGACCGAAGTCAAACTTAGCACTTTAAGGACAACTTAAGGAACCAAATGTTCCGGTTTCACCCCAAACACTTTCAAATCCCGAACCAACCATCCCCGCAAGTCATAAATCATTACAAACACCTACAGGAAGTTTTATTTTAGGGAACGGGGTTCTAAAAGTTAAAATGACCGATTGGGTAATTACAACAGTAACACCAAAATAACTCCTAACAACACATCCACAATCCAACAAAACACCACAATCTATATATCAATAACACCAATCTCAGCATCACAAGCACTGCATTATCATAATAATATCATGACATGAAGCACATCATATGTTTCCTCACCACCACATCTCTGGTCTTAAAAGCCGTTCATAATTAATTCCAGCATCATCAATTAATCTCATATTAACCACCACCTCATTTCGAATTTTCATAACACTGACAACAGAATGTGAGGCATGAAGACCTCATGATTAGTTACTCGGATTAATGAGTCACATTTAACGCCACCTGGGCACTCATCTCATAGGCTAAAACTCAATATTTACAGCATGAAAATGGCTGAATATGCACAGAAAATATACAAGAATTATCAGATGAGCCTAACAGGTATGACTCCCTATTAATACTATTGTACAAATAAATTTCACAAAGGGAGAATTTTAAACTCATAAATATTTCACCACAAGGACCTCGTCCTTATATAACTTCCATCGTGGCTTGTAGCCCGGTTTAAATATTTCACATCATATATAAAAAAAAAAATGCGATGATCTCGTCCTCAACTCCGAATCACAAGTATTTTGCACATTGTGCCAACTAAAATTTCAATTTCCTTTCTTTCTTCTTTTCAATATATTTCATAAATAGTTTTCACAACACATAATGAACCCTCATATCGGTAGGGCCTATCATTCATAAAAATTGGAATCAATTATTCCGAAACACATTAAACCCACTGTAATGAATAATAAAAATTATTTTTTGGACTTATAGCCCTCAATAGTGTACAAAAATAAAATGACAGACACGGGCTCACATCTTCAAATCTCCCAACAGGGATAAGCATATAAGTGGGTCACAAGAATTACGAAACTCACCCATAAGTGGAGCATAATAGGAGGATTCACCTCAATATTCAGATCCGAATCGAACTAAGGGAAAATATTCTTTTATAACAAAATCAGGATCGTACCTGTAACGACACCATGTGTATTGGTCTCAGCCAAATCATAGTTATTATATCAACAGGTCGGGCCTCCACCTCTTAGGCGCCTACTACCTACCTGTCCTCCACCTCTAACTGACTGTGCACGTGGAGTATTAACTAGAATAAAGCTTGTAGCTTGAGTGCTCTGATGAAATCCACCCCCTCCCAAGTCTAGGACAATCTCTCATGATGTGCCTAGTATCACCACACTCATAACAACCCCTCTGAGGTCGCAACTGCTCGTACTGAGTCTGTGCCGGATAACTGGAATAACCACTGTAAGAATCTCGTGTCGGTGGTGCGTGTTAAGAACTTACTAGAGCACTTTGAGTAATCTAATGTGCGGACTGAGCTAGCCGACTGCTCGAGCCTCCGCTATAATGGGTCCTAGCTGAAGAGTAAAATCCACTAAACCCTCCAGATCTTCAAGACCTTTTGGCCTCCTTAGACTCCCTCTCCTTGCCTAAAACACCCTCAATGTTCTTTGCAATCTCCATTACTTGTTGAAATGGAGTATCAATTTGCAACTCTCGAGCCATGCATATTTTAATATCATAATCTAGCCCCTCAATGAATCTACAGACCCATTCTCTAACTGTAGGAACCAAGATAGGTGCATGACGGGCTAACTCACTGAACCTGATAGCATATTCTGACACTGTCATAGTGCCCTGATGCAATTGTTCAAACTCTGTGCGCCACGCATCTCAGAGAGTTTGGGGAACAAACTCTTTCAAGAATATTTCCGAAAATTAAGCCCAAGTTGGTGGTGTTGCATCGGCTGCTCTACCTTCTTCATAGATTTGCCACCACCGATACGCTGCGCCTGACAGTTGAAATGTAGTAAAGGCAACTCTGCTCACTTCCACAATACCCATGGTGCGGAGAATACAGTAACAATTTTCTAGAAATCCTTGGGCATCCTCTGTAGCTGTGACACTGAAAGTAGGTGGAATATACCTCTTAAACCTTTCAAGTCTCTTTTGTTCTTCTTCTGATGCCTCTGGCCTGACCTCAGGCCGAACCGGAATAACATGTTGTACCAGTATTGCACCTGAAACCTTATCAACGTGAACCTGCTGCTCTGGAATTGTGGTAGGAGTCGGAGCTACTCCCCCAATTTGCGAAATATTTGGTGCAACAGAGGTCAATCCCGCCAAGGTCAATGTACCAAACATATTCAGGAACAGTGCTAAAAGTCTCCTAAAGTCCGGGAGTAACAACAGGTGCTTCTAGTACCTATCCCCCAACTGGAGCTACTGGCGGCTCCTCAACTGTTGTTCTGATAGGTGCTCTAGTCGCGGCACGTGCCCTTCCTCGACCTCTACCTCGGCCCCGGCCTCTTGCAGCCCTAGCAGTATGTGCGGATGACTGCTCAGATAACCCGGTAGCACGTGTTCTCACCATCTGTGAGAGAATAGAGATACAAAGGCTCAAATTCTACAATCAACAAATCCGTACGACAGGAATGAAAGAAGTGGAAATTTCCTAACAGTTCTGTAGCCTCTCTAAGATAAGTACAGACGTCTCTGTACCGATCCGCAAGACTCTACTAGACTCATTCGTGACTCGTAGAACCTATGAACCTAAAACTATGATACCAACTTGTCAAGACCCAAAATCCTACCACAGACGTCGTGATGGCACCTAGTCTCTAAGACTAGGTAAGCCGATTATAATTACATTTCAAGCCACTCTTTTTTTTAAATTAAATAAGTAATCAAAACTAACAGCGGAACAAATATGAATATAACAACCTCCCAAGACTGGTAGTACTGAGTCACGAACTCTAACTGAATACATGGGATGATCACGAGGACTGAATATACAATACTGTTCGATTATTAACAGTACAATGAAATAAAAGACTCCAAGGGACTGCGACGACCAAGCAACTCTACCTTGAATTCTTATGATCCCTCTTAAACTCTGCCCAAGTCCGATATCTCCAATACCTGACTCTGCACAAAAATGTGTAGAAGTGTAGTATGAGTACACCACGGTCGGTACCCAGTAAGTATAAAGACTAGCCTCAATGGAGTAGAGACAAGGTACAGTCAAGATACTCACTAGTCTAATAACCTGTGCAATATGATATACAAAATAATAGGAAACAAATAACAATAAGGGCAACATAAAACAACCAGTTATATGCACAGTAAGACAATAAAATCACCATTAATATTGCTCAACAATTGATAAATACAATTACACCATTTAAATCAAGTTCTTTAATTAAATATCTTTCACATATAATTCTTACGAATAAAACTCTTTTTCAAATATAATTTCCTCAAATAAACATCTTTCGAATATAAAATTCTTTCACTAAATCTCTTCAAATATAATTCTTTCATATAATTCTTTTTGAATAAAAATCCTTCCAAATAAATATTTTGAATATAATTCTTTCAATTAAAAAGTCACCATGTGACACCTCATTTCATAATCATAAAAATACGGGTCTCAGCCCATTTTCATATTTTTCGTAAATACGGGTCTCAGCCTCTTTTCATATTTTCACGACACTTCGTGCCCATAAATAAATCATCATATTTTTCCGGCACCTCGTGCCCACTTTTCATATCACAACTGCATGGACAGTTCACGTGCCAATATTATTATCATCATTGTATATAAGATCTGCATGATCAATTTATTTTCAATAAAGTAAGGTAAAAATCTTTAAATCAATTAAGAAATCAACAAAAAGATAAGTTTATTTTAGAAATCGTTTGAGTGAAGAAAATGATATTTTCATTAAAATAAAGCATCAGATAAACTACTGATTTGGATATAAAATTTATTAAATTAAAACATACTAAAAAAATTCTTTCACTTAAAATAACTCAATCATCAAAACAAGTACAACCCAAAAATACAAATCCTCAAAGTCGCGTACGAAAAAGTCAAGGTCAACACAATACATCAAGAAATACAAAACACTTAATATTAAGTGAAATCATACATCACGGAGAACACAAGAATTTAGAAATTACGGAAAAACAAAATTACCAAACGCAAGTACAGCCATAGAGAAATATCAACAAAAAGGCACTCCCGAGGTACCGCCTCGTAGTCCCAAATCATTAATAAATTTACAATCTTTCATTTTCTTATATCACCGCGGGAGCCTTCACATTAAATATTTAAAGAAATTATTTTTTTTCACGAAATAGCATCCCGCGTTTTAGCCACCCTTATCACACCAGAACCCGGCATAAGTCAACGCGGGGCCCGCCCCTTGGAACCCGATATATTTTTCATAAAATTCGAACACCCATTCCGATACGAGTTCAACCATACCAATTTTATCGAATTCCATTAACAATTCGACCTCCAAAACTTAAATTTTTGTTTTTGGAAGATTTAACAAAAATCTTGATTTTCCTATATTAGAATCTGAATTAAATGATGAATTCAAAGGAATAATCATGAAAATTAATCAAAACTGGATAAGAGTCACTTGCCCCAAATACCCACGCAAGAATCTCTCCAAAAATAGCCTTCTACCGAGCTCCCAATTTGATTTTTGTGTTATGAACTCAAACCCCCGTTTTTAGGACTTTTAATTCTGCCCAGGCATTTTTCTTCTTCGCAAACGCAAAACCCCCCCTCTCGCGTTCGCGTAGCACAAATCCGTCTGCTGCCTCAAGTCTTCTTCACAAACGTGATGCTTATCTGGCCCTTAACTTCATGAACGCGTAACACAATTGCAAACGCGAAGACCAAATGCGTGGGGTCTCAACTGCCTCTTCTTCCTCTTCGCAAACGCAAGCTCCAACACGCGAATGCGATGCCCATCTTTATACACCTTCGCGAACGCGGAACCTACATCGCGAACGCAAAGGCCAAATTCCAGCATCACTCAAACTTTCTCTACGCGAATGCGAGAGGACCTACATGAACACCTAGAAGGAAAGCACTAGCAAAATCTGATGCTTCAGCTATAACACCAAGCCCGATTCTAGTCTGTTACCAATCCGGAATACACCCGAGTCCCCCGGGACCTCAACCAAATACACCAACAAGTCCTAAAACATCATACGAACTTAGTTGAATCCTCAAATCACATCAAACAATATCAAAATAATGAATCACGCCTCAAATCAAAATTTATGAATTTTGAACTTTCAAATTCTATATCTTGTGCCGAAACACATCAAATCAATCCGGAATGACTTCAAATTTTGCACTCAAGTCATAATTGACATAACGGAGGTATTCAAATTTTTAGAATCTGATTTCGACCCCGATATCAAAAAGTCAACCGCTTGGTCAAACTTCTCAAAAATTCATCTTTCGCCATTTCAGGCCAAATTCCTTTACAGACCTCCAAATAATTTTCCGGATACACTCCTGAGTCCATAATCACCATACGGAGTTATTGACATCATCAAAATTCCATTCCGGAGTCGTTTACTCAAAAGTCAACTCTCCGATCAACTATTTCCATTTAAGCTTCTAAATAAGGATTGTTCTTTTCCTTAAATTCCGAATCTTCAGTAAATCAAACTCGATCACATCTGCGGGTCATAATACATATTGCGAAACTTCTTGAGACCTTAAGTCACTGAACGGGGCAATAATTCTTAAAACAACAAGTCAGGTTGTTACAGTCATCGTTAGAGGCTCGACCTCTACGCGATCGTTCCTCCCGTCCTCCCTGTGATCGTTCTTCGCGTACTCCACAAGACCATTCTCTATACCACCTTGTAGATTAAAGTTCATCAGATGGTGATGATGATGTTGTACAAAACACCCATTGACCAATACTTTTAAATACTTTGAACTAGACTAATAGAACTAGTTTTGAATTAGATTGAATAATTTTGAACTTGTTGTAATTAGTTTTTACTTGGTTTTAGATTGAATAATTTTGAACTTGTTGTAATTAGTTTTCACTTGGTTTTAGATTGTTATGTTTAATTGAACTTTAATTTGTTAGTTTAAAAGTATTAATTGGATGTTTGGTTGTTGTTGTCGTAGTTTTGGGTTTTTGGTTGGATTTGTGGTGATTTGGTGGTTGTTAGAGTTGAATTGGGGGGTATTGGTATGATGTTTTGATTTGGCATGTGGTGTAGCTACCAAAACCGGTATTTTAACCCAGAAAACCGACCAACCTTGGTCGGTTACTAATAAAAATAAAATTAAATTGCAGTTTACCGACCAATGTTGGTCGGTTAATGTACAATGAATTCCCAGAATTCAACATCACCGACCAACTTTGGGTGGTTTTCTACCTACCCAGTCCAGTTTATCGACCAAAGTTGATCGGTTTTTTTAAATTTTAATAATTTAAAAAAACTATTTTTCAATACCGACCAACTTTGGTCGGTACAAAAAATTAATAAATTTAATACACCGACCGATCTTGGTCGGCTAAGTTAAATTAATAAAATAATATTTCGAGCAATTTTGGTCGGTAATCCTATTAAAGTGTCAGATGGTCGTGTAGAGCATACCGACCAAGGTTGGTTGGTAATTTTCGACTAACTTTGGTCGGTATTCCTTTCCGACCTCTAAAATACCGTCCACACGTAAATGGTCGCGTTTAAGACGGTTATTGGCCATTACCGACCAAAGTTGGTCGGTTTTTTTGATCGATTTGTACCGGATTTCTAGTAGTGAAAGCCCTCTAGTACTGTCCAATGTACCCTCCTGAGTAACAATGTACATGGATGTTTCACTCCTGAAATCAACAAAATTACAAAGCTATTTTATTAGTCCAAAGAAGTCTACTGTAAACTAGTAGACTCTGACCTGAATGGCATAGCAAGCATTCGCGTAACGCGCCATGTAATCAATAGTTGAAAATTCAAACATCTCTAGCAAATTATTCATTAGTAGGCAGCAGACCTCATGGCAAAAATTTAGACTGGTTCTAGGCAAGAAAAATTGGGAGATATCTGTTTAGTGTATCCAGTTAATTACTAAGTAGTATAACATTAAGTCTGGCAACTTCTGCTACAAGATCTATTGCTGATTTTTGGAATCTAATAACAGTGATGCACTTATCTTTGACCAACTCAGTTGCACGAGTACTTCGCATTTCAGCATAATCCATGGAGTGTATAATCTTGCCATCGAACAACTCTGGCCCTTTGTTCATAGGAAAGAGAGGGATATTTGGCAGGCCACTGAACTTTCCAATGCATAAGATTACAAAATCAACTTCATAAACCTACCGATTCACCGCGCTTAGTAGAGTCTTGTTCATGGGTATGTAGGCGCCCATACTTATGATCTTGAGGCTACTAAGCATTTAGGATGTTTTCCCTTCTTTCCTTCCTTGATCGTGCGTTGAGATAACTTGAGTTTGACTTTGGATTGTTTCTTTCGCAGATGGATAGGACACGCACACCCTTATCTGCTAGACGTGATGCTGGACGAGGTACTACCTGAGGTGGTGGAAGTTGGGGCTCATCATACTAGAGCTCAGACTAGTAGATATGCCGCTCCTCAGCCAGTAGTTGTGAATACGGGTCAACCCCAAGCTACTATGCCAGATCGAGTGCAAGAACAAGTGGTTCATGATGCTCCACCACCAGTCCCAGTTGATGTGCCTAATGTTACCTTGCCTGCAGATGCAGTGGTGAGGTTGTTGAATGTGTTAGAGGCGTTAGTGCCTACTCAGGGTGGACTTCCAGCTCCCCAGACTACTTCGCAGGCGCAAGCACATATTCAGATGAATGTTGCAGCTCCTCAGATAGCCCCTAAACAAGTCGTTCAACCAGTTGCAAACACGGGGCAGTCTAAGGATCTTAAGAATTTCATAGATCTTAAGCCACCAGAGTTTGATGCTACACAGGCTTCTATTGAGCCCCAGAAGTTCATTCAGCGTTGTGAAAAGATACTATTTACATTGGGGCTGAATAAGACTCGAGGAGTGGAGTTTACTACTTTTCTATTTTCAGGATCTGCAGAGTCATGGTGGAATTCAGTTCAGAGAGGTAGACGAGCAGGGTTGCCACCTATTACTTGGTCAGAGTTTTCAGCTATGTTTATGGATAGGTTCATTCCACTGAGCAAGCGAGACGACATGAGAAGTCAGTTTGAGCAATTGCGCCAGGGCACGATGACAGTTACAGAGTATGAGACTAAGTTCACTAACTTCACCAGTTATGCACCTTTTCTTGTTGCAGATGAGCATGAGAAGGTTCGTGGATGGGCTTGAGCATCGCTATCGTGGTCCGGTGGTTAGGCATGTTAGAGGTGGTTCATACAAAGAGTTAGTTGATACTGCTCTCCGTTATGAATCCTATCAAGAGAGGGATGGTACCGAGCGAGAAAGCAAAAAGGGCTCGTAGCACCGGCGGGTTTAGTGAAGATCCATCTGGGAGCAAGAGTGGTTTTAATCGTTGGCAGTCCAAGCCCACTCAGTCAGAGTCAGTGGTGCAGTCTTCTAGAAGTGCTTATCTAGCTAGACAGGGACAACAGCAAATACAGAGCAAGGGTAATAGCTCATATCAATCAGGTAAACATCCGAGGTGTTCGAATTGTAGTAGAAATCACAGTGGTCGTTATTTTGGAACAAATGGGGCTTGTTTTACTATGGTCAAAAAGGGCATATTGCTAAGTATTGTCCTAGAGGAAATTATACTACTATTCATGCTACTCCCCAACCGCAGAGAACTTTTACAGGTGCACAGACTCAGACTCAACCAGCTAGAGCCGCTCCGCAGGTTGCTCGTAGACAGTGTCGACAGGGTGCACAGACTGATCAGGGAGCGGGTGGACCGCCGAGATTCTTTTCTATGGCCATACAGGATGCTAAGGCATCTAATGCAGTAGTCACAGGTATTATCACTATCGATTCTTATAGGGCTTACTGTCACAACCCGCACTTTGGGGTTATGACTTCAGCCAAGAACTGGTGAGAAAAGGCTCTTTTGATTGTCTGACGTAGACTTGTCTACTCAGGTAACTTGGATTTTTTAATTTTAATCATATATAATGGGGGGTATAGGTGTTGAAAGCTGAACCTGCCTCCCCCATACGTGCTGCCACCAAGCCATATCTAATGAGCGACCTTGAGGGGAACCTCAAGGGCTTGCCTAGATAACTTAAAGGAGTGTCCTAGGTATCCAAACGAGTTAGGGAACTCTATGGATGGTGCGACGCCTTCGGGCTAGCGTTGGGCACCAAACGGGCGCTGGAGGCTTGATGTGTGGGACGGCCTGCCTCGCGGGCTGCCAAAATATTGGAAGCAGACCTCTGTGTCGATTGGATACTTGAAGCACCTATCTTAGGGGTATCATGTGTCGACTTGTGAGTATGGCTTAGGTTTAGTCATACGAGCAAGGTTCCGTTGGCCTAAACGTGCAGTTGTGGAGCGACACTGCACTATTCTAGATAGAAGTGTGTCGCGAGGGCTATGTATGGGCATGGAACGAAAGACGCGCACGACAATGGCCAAGGACTAAATGTTGCCTTACTCAGGCGAAGCACAAGCCAGTTGTGGATGCACTAGGCGAGTGTCAAGCTTGAAGATTGGGTTGTGCACGCGAGAGCGATGCTCAGTCTTAGGCGAAGGACAATACATGTCCTAAGCCAACCTCCAGGGCGCGCATGGATTATGATCCTAAGACGAGAAGCGCCACGACATATCTAGGGCAAAGTGCCTAGACATCCTACGGGCGGCACAATTGGAGCATGCCTTCCAGGCAGGCTTCACCACAGGCACAAGATCATGCTTGAAAACCTGGAAAGGAGATAGGGTGGCCTGCAGCAAGGGAAACTGCAGGCGCCACACGGGCAATTCGGTGCCGCTGGCGAGTGTAAGGAAACGGGCCTGTGACATTACACTCTTATTGATCCTGGTTATACATATCCATATATATCTCTATCTTTTTTCATATACTTAGAATGAGGAGTTGAGTCTCTTAATGTGCCATATATTGTGGTGACCCCAGTAGGGGAGACTATATTTATGGATATAGTCTATAGATACTATGTGATATTTATTCAAGGCAGGGACACCGTAGTTGATCTAGTGTTGCCTATGTCCGACTTTGATGTGATTATGGGTATGGATTGGTTAGCGTCATGTTATGCTTCAGTTGATTGTCATTCCAAGCTTATACGTTTTAATTTTCTTGGAGAACTATGTTTAGTGTGGAAAGGCATAACTTCTCTGACTCAAGGAAAAATAATATCTTATGTAAAAGCACGTTGAATGATTAATAATGGGTGTTTGGGTTTTATTGCTACCGTTCATGATACACGCTTAGAGGATGTTACTATTGATAGTGTTCCAGTGGTTCGAGAATTTGCTGATTTGTTTCCAGAAGATTTACCCGGGCTGCCTCCGATGAGAGAAATTGAGTTCAATATTAATTTTGTGCCAGGAACTTAAGCTATCTCTATTCCTCCATATCATATGGCTCCAGCGGAGTTGAGAGAATTAAAGTTTCAACTTCAAGAGCTACTTGATAAGGGATTGATCAGGCCTAGTGTGTCGCATTGGGGTACACCTATGTTATTTGTTAAAAAGAAAGATGGCATGACGAGAATGTGTATTGCTTACTGGAAGCTGAATATGGTGACGATCAAGAATAAATATATGTTGCCACGTATTGACGATCTATTTGACCAGCTACACGGTGCAACTCACTTTTCAAAAATTGACCTGAGATTGTGTTACCATCAGTTGAGCATTAAGACTGAGGATATATCCAAGACAGCGTTACGGACCAGGCACGGGCATTTTTAATTTTTGGTGATGTCCTTCGGGCTTACTAATGCCCTCGCAGCATTTATGGTCCTCATGAATAGGGTATTCAAGCCATTCTTAGATTATTTTATGATTGTATTTATTGATGATATTTTGGTCTACTCTCGAAGTGAGGCAGAACATGAACAACACCTGAAAGTTGTGCTACATACACTTAGACAACGAAAGCTTTATGCCAAGTTCTCAAAGTGTGAATTTTGGTTGGATACAATCTCCTTTTTGGGACATGTGGTGTCACGAGATGGGATTTAAGTTGATCCAAAGAAGATAGAGGCAGTTCAAGATTGGCCTCGACCCACTACTCCTACAGAGATACGTAGCTTCTTAGGCCTAGCCGGATATTACATAAGGTTTGTTGAGGGTTTCTCAAGGATAGCCACTCCATTGACATGATTGACTCAGAAAGGTGTTGCATTTTAGTGGTCAGATGAGTGTGAAGAAATTTTTCATAAATTGAAGACCACATTGACTACAGCTCCTATTTTGACACTACCTACGGGTGCAGCCAGTTTTACTATTTATTGTGATGCATCTCGAGTCGGTTTGAATTGTGTGCTGATGCAGAATGGCAAGGTGGTAGCTTATGCTTCTCAACAACTAAAGAGCCATGAAAAGAATTATCTAACTCATGACTTGGAATTGGCTGCGATCGTATTTGCACTTAAGATTTGGCATCACTATCTTTATGGTGAGCCGTGTGAAATCTATGTTGATCACAAGAGTCTGCAATATATATTCAAGCAAAGAGATCTGAATCTGAGGTAGAGACAGTGGTTAGAGTTACTTAAAGATTATGATCTTAGTATTTTATATCATCCCGGGAAGGCGAATGTGGTGGCAGACGCCTTGAGTAGAATGTCTATGGGTAGCTTGGACCGATTTACTGCTGAAGAACGACCTATGGCTATGGATATTCAGGCATTTCCCAATCGAGGAGTGCATATTGCTCATACATTACCGGGCAGGTTACTTGCGGGTTTGGTAGCACAATCATCCTTGGTTGGACAGGTCAAAGCTCACCAATTTGAAGATTCCCGTCTTGCTAGACTCCGAGATCGAGTGTAGAATGGTGGTGTTAAGTCATTTGTTGTTGATAGAGAAGGTGTGTTACGTAGACATGGTAGATTGTGTATCCCCATGGTGGGTGATGTGAAACAGTTGATTCTTGAAGAGGCTCATAGCTCCCGATACTCTATACATCCATGTGCTACTAAAATGTATCAAGACTTGCGTGAATTGTACTGGTGAAAAGGTATAAAGTACGATATTTTGAAACATGTGACTAGTTGCTTAAATTGTCAGCACGTGAAATATGAGCACCAAAAACCAGGCGGTGTGATGCAGAATTTGATTATCCCGGAGTGGAAGTGGGAAAGGATTACTATGAATTTTGTAGTTGGGTTGCCACGTACTTTTAAGAAACATGATTCAGTATGGGTGATCGTGGACAGACTCACAAAGTCTGTGCATTTATACTGGTTCGAGTTACTCATACTAAAGAACAATTAGCAGATATTTACCTTCGAGAAATAGTTTGGCTTCATGGTGTACCTATTTCTATAAAATCATATCAGGGTGCACAGTTTACTACCAAATTTTGGAATTCTTTTCAGAAGTCATTGGGTTCTCAGGTTGAGTTAAGCAAAGCTTTTCATCCACAGACGGATGAACACTCTAAACGGGTTATTCAGATCTTGGAGAACATGCTTAGTGTTGTTACCACATAATTCACAGCAAGTAGACATCTGTTGTACATGTTGCATCTATTGTTATACTTTCAAAATAGTGCATATGCACCATCATTTGATCTACAAGCATATACAAGCATTTTTCATAATTTTCTATGATTTTTAAAGGCTTTAAATCAATTTATTCCTACATTTTATTATATAAATATCTATTAATTACCTTATAAATTATTTTTATGATGATTTTATCATCTAAAATTTTCATTTACACCCATATTAGATTTTAAATATTTTATTTACATTTTGTTATAATTAGATTTGTATTTTTAGGCTAAATTGTACATTTTGCAATAATAGCCCTTATGTACTTATAATTACTTTATTTATGCAAAAAATAACTTTTATATTTTTTATAATGTTAAACAATTGTTTTTAATCATTTTCATACACAAATAATATATTTTGTTATTTATCTATTATTTTTATAAATTATTATTTATTAAAATCGGGTATTTAAAATATGGCCCTATATCTCTAACTAATTCGGACCTAAAACTACCCAAACCAGCCCAAGCCCAATACCCCCAACCCAATTACCCTTACCCATTCATTAAACTGAACCCCAATCAGCCTAAATCATGGTCGTTGATCGAAAATGATTAACGACCCACAACTAACGACCTCCTTCCCTTATATCCCTCCTCTCTACCATAATCCTCACTTTTCTAAAAAAATCGCCGCCCTCATTTGCCCTCCTCTGTTGAACCCTAACGCCGCTGCCTCACCCAAATCCTAGTCCTAATGGGATTCTTACCCTATTCCCTAACCATTTTAGGGTTCTTCCCTTATTTGGTGCTAGATTCCGGAATAACTTAGGTACTTGCCTAAGTATGGCAAGCACCCCGATTTGATTCCGTCCAAATCTGAGTTTATCTTTTGAATTCGGACAAATCTCGAGTCCAAGTACGTTATTTGTGATGATTCTCTCATATCTCTCTTGATTCGCACTAAGCCCTAAAGGTTAGGGTTTCAGATCTTCTTTGATTTGAACCAAATCTGGATCAAACTCTAGGTTTTTTTTATCATTTCTTCGTCTATATTTGCTCTATTACTTATGGGCCTGTTGATTTTCGCTGATTTTGTGACTTACCTAATTTAGGGTTTCAAACCCCTTTTACTTGAACCAAATATGGTTCGTTTATAAGTTTCCTTTTCCAAGTTCCTATATATGTTTATTTTATGCTAATATGTGTTCTTTTCCTTTATTCTTGCTGATTTTATGTTTGAATAATCCCTATCTACGTTCATTTGTATGTGTTAATACATGATTCTTTGCCATTATTCTTTGCTAATTTTGGGGTTTACCTAATTTAGGGTTTTCAATCTTTTTTACTTGAATCAAATCTGGTTCGATTGAGTATTCCTTTTACAATGATCTCTTGTCTGCCTGATGTGATTCTTTACCTTATTTCCTACTGGTTTTGTGTATTTTTTCACCTAAAACTTAGGGTTCAACCCTACTGATTTAAACACTGACCTCAGTATTTAAGTGAGGAATTCTTTAATACTAGAACATTATTCGAACCCCTCACCACTCCCCTTTCAAATAAAGTTTAGAACTCAAGTTCTTTCACTCCTAGCAATACAACTCTGTGCTTTTGATTCCTGGCCGGCTGGAAGCCAAGGCCAGAAATCCTAAACTGTTTTGCTTTTGTTGGTAACAATTGCTACACTATTGGATTCCTTTTTCCTGTTTTATCTTAACTGGTGAGTTTATTGAATCATTTGCTATTCCATTCTGATTACCTGCTTAATGTGTTACTGTTATCAAACCATGATACCCCAAATGCTATTACCTGTATTTAAGACATGTTGAACTCAGTTTGAATCTGCCTAACTCTGTGTAATTTAGGGCTATTCTTTAGCCTTAAATACCTCCATACCTTTCCTAAGGACTGTTTAGTTGTGTGTGCCTTAAATGATTCATCAGTTTATTTATTGAACCTGTCACCATGTGACTTGTTTGATTCTGTGCTCACTATGTTATGATACCTCTGCTAAATTGTTTAATCAGTTCCTAATACTAATTAGTGTGTTCCTGACCTATTGTTAATTAATGAGCTTTCTTTATGTGACTTAGTCTGATGTGCAGTCCTTGTTATTACTGTGAACATATTTATGTATTGGTCTTATTACATTTGACTGTGTTAACTTCTAAAAACTAGATTAAGTCTGCCTAGGTTCAAATGTGTTGCTATTTGTTTGTGTTCTGTGTGTGATTCTGTACCCCCTAATCCCATCCTACTCTCCTGAATTCTCACTCTTTGCTGGCTGAAAGCCAAAGCAATTTAGGTTCTGTCCCTTGCCCTCCCTAGTGTGAGCACTGTTCAAGGTTCATATGAGACCCTCGTGAACTCTGACACACTAGGATTTGGTCCCTAGTCTTCTTTGATCTGTTCTCATCATTCTTCTCTAGTGTGAGCACTGCCCTGGGTTCTTGAAGCCTTTGAGAACTCTGACACACTAGAGATTTAGGTTCTGTATGCTTATCCTTGAGATATGGGTGAATCATTCACCGATGGTTACTGTGTCTCTATGAACATGGGCTTTTGGAGCTACTGTGAGTTGAAGGCCTGGCATGTCCAGGTGTATTTGGGCCTGCTGCAGGCTTCCTATAGTTTTTATACTTTGTTATTCATTCACTCAATTCTGGTCTGTAATAATTATTTGTAATAACAATTGGGGCAATAGTAAATTGGGAAACTGGGTTTATTTTAACATTTGCATGAGAATGGGTAGAAATCCTGCCTATAGGTGTTTACTTTGCTCATTCTTCTATTGTGTTAGATAACCTGCTTATAGATGTTTACTTTGCTCATTCTACTATTGTATATTAGATAACCTGCCTATAGGTGTTTACTTTATTCAAATACATTCTGCTATTGTATGTTAGATAACCTTCCTATAGGTGTATATTTTGCTCGAATATGCTTTGTAGATAACCTGCCTATAGGTGTTTACTTGCTCGAATAAGCTCTGTGGATAACCTTCCTATTCTGCTTTTTAGATACCATGCCTATAGGGAATAAAATAATCAAAGTTTAATTTGCATTGCGGCATATTCATCAGGCATCATGATCATAGTGTCATTTATAAATCTGCATTTTTAGAAGTCATGCCCATAAGGCTCTTAATTGATTGATATGCTATTGTCATACTTGCTCATTTAGTATATAAGAACTAAAACCAGCTTCAATCATCAAGGGTAGGAATCATGTCTATAGGGTAATAACTATCTGTGTTAGGCACTAAAATCAGGGTTTAAAACACAGCCTCGTTGAACGCCAGTAGAAAGCATGCCTATAGGAACAACTGAGTAATTCTGAATATCTCTCATGTTTATTACTGCCGAATACTGAGTAAATCACCTAGATATCATGTTTATAGGTTTCAACCGCTTATACTTATAATCAGTAGACAATTGTGCAGTCACTTAGAAATTACTTTGCATAACTGCTCGCATGATTAAAATCCAGAATCATATAGAAATCATGTCTATAGGGCCTAACGACTTCAATTGTTGAAACTATCAAAACGCCTAATTTATTTGCGTGCATTTGCTGCCTAAGTGTGGAAGCTAACCTGAGCCCTTATTTGCTTTTACATGAAAGTCTAATTTGTTTTGTATGTCGCCTAGTTTTTATCATTTTGAGCAACCTAAGTTAAGTCTAGAACCATCCCAAAATAGAGGTCCAAACGCCTTCTGGGCCATAGGCAAGGGACGGGTAGTGCACGAATAGGGTACGATTTAGAATTGATTAGAGCGCTTTAGGTAAATAACTTAAAGATAGTAATCGGGTAGCAGGAGATGATAATCAGTACCCGCATAATAATATGACTAACACCCCCGTCTTGGGGGAGTTACGAAGTATTATTTATGTTGCACGGGGTAATCATTTAGGCTAAAAAACTTAGGACCCCCCACTCCTATTAAAATAATTCTTTATGTTTCTCTTATCTCTTAGACTAATTCACATGATTTAAGTTCGGTCAGGACCCACCGTTGTGAACCTCGAGGAGTGTCTAACACCTTCTCCTCGAGATAATTTGAGCCCTTACCCGATCTTTGATGACGCAAACTAGTAAACCTGAGTCATTTGCAATAAGTGCCCTAACGCACCTTAATCCGTTAGGTGGCGACTCTCTTTTAATACCCTTCCTTTTAAAAGAGTTGTCAACATCGAAACCTGATTTCGCAAGAGAACGGGGCGCGACAGCATGGCGACTCTGCTGGGGATATCTTTAGGCTCTTACCATAATGAACTTGGTCTGTGTGTATTAGTCTTCCTCGATAAGCATGTCTTTATTATTTTATGCTCGAATTCACTGTTTATTTGCTACATGCACACCTCATTCCCTATTTTTCCTTTTACATGAATTTACATGCAACTTTTCGTTTAACCTTGTTCACTACCCTTTTTACCGCTTTATTATAATTTTTCCATTATGCGAACTAACTCTTTCTTTGTTTTTCTTTATTTTGTGTCTTTACATTTATTAAATATCGCATTTATCGCTTTCATCATGCAAAATACTTGATACGTTGTTGTTTTATATTTTGCATAATTACATGCTTTGCAACATATTTCACTTGTGCGCAATTAATACCATAACGGCACTTGATGAGTGTCCATGCTCTTCCTATATTACCCTTTTTAAATTTGGAAAGGTTTATTTGCGATAAAACTAGTCGATCAGCGGTGCAGTCGACGGTTTTGTGCCTTTCCCTCTCAAGTTGTCCGCTTGAGGGTACCGATCTAGACTTCTATAGAAAACCCTACTCTGATGTTAACTGTGCATGCATCATGTCCAAACCTAGCATGAGTTAGAATGTTGTCCACATAATAACTCTCTAAGGAAAGCCTTGTCCAAAGTCCATCTAGATTTCCATAATCCCAACGGGCACGATCATCATACGTGCATTATTTGGAGAAAATGTGTAGATATGCTAATCATTAATGTGTAAGTAGTCAAACCCGGAGGGAAAAAGGGCTAACTTTATTTGTTTTGCAGAAATGAGGCACGAAGTCCCTAGGTTCGGCATGGTCCGAAGTATCTCACCTCTATTGCTAGACTGGTGGGAAAATATCTCGCCAAGCGACAAAAACCATGTGAAAATAATTCTAGGAAATTTATCTTCTTTGCTGGACATTTGGCCAAACAATGTACTGATCGAGGCCGCTACTATGTTCTGGGATGAAAAGAGGGTTGTTTTCCGTTTTGGTAATATAGAGATGACTCCCCTTCTTAAGGAAATTGGAGGTTTTGTCGGGCTACCCTAGGATAGCCCTGGTCTGTTGGTACCGAAAAATTGTACTTCTAGGGGATTTCTGAAAATGATGGGTCTTAGAAAGAATGACGAGTTAGTCTGCCTGAAGAAGTCCTACATACCTTTCGACTTCCTCTACGAGCGTTATGAGCACAACACATCCTACTGTATCTATCATGATGAGTTTGCCATCACTTCCCTGGGATGGACTCATCGTCAGGTTTTTGTGTTCATCATCTATTTTCTGGGTGTGATAGTATTTCCAATTCAAGGAGACAGGATTCACACTCGTTTGGCTATGGTTACTAAGACCTTAATGGAAGGGATTAAGGGATAGACTTACACTATTGTCCCAATGATCGTGGCAGAGATATACCAAACTTTGGACTGCTGTAAGAAGGGATTCAAACATTTTGAGGGTTGTAATTTGTTACTGCAAATATGGTTGTTGGAGCATCTTCAAAGAGGACAGTATCGTCAGGAATTTACGCGGCGACCATGGAATGACCACATAGCCTTTCACCATCCAAAAAGAATGACTTTCATCCCAGACAGGTTTGCACAATCGGAAAACGTCCATTGTGTACACTTCTTTAGCAATTTGACTGATGACAAGGTCCATTGGATGTTCAAGTGGTTCCCTACTAGAGAGTTCATCATCAAGTCCAGGGATGTTCCTCACTTAGTGCTGATCGGGTTGAGGGGTATCTATCCTTATGCTCCTATCAGGGTCATGAGACAGGCTGGGAGAAAACAAGTCATACCGCGAGTTTCTAAGATGGTTCACTACAAAGCAGACTTTCAGGGTGGTGCCATTCCATTCAAGTGTGAGGCCCAACACATGTGGCATCTGAAGATTATTGTGGAAAAGGATACCATCGAACCAGATCGATACCATGCCAGTCATGTGTATTTCTACCTATCATGGTTGTATGATGACATAGTAGGAGAAGTCGAGCCAGGGATCGATCGAGGAAACAGGGTCATAGACGATGCTACTGAAGTACAAGTAAAATACAAGAGGTTGCGCAAGAGAATCCTTGAGTCCGAAACCAGACATTTGGAACAACACAAGATAGACATGGAATCAATCAATGAATGAAGGAAAGTTGCTACAAAATCAACAGAGAGGTTGGAGTACTTAGAGCAGGGTTTGATGTGACTTGAAGGGAAGATGAGGAAAAGGATCGTAGATTGTCAGAATGCAGAGGGGCAATGAAGAAGGACACCTATCAATGGCGTATCTGCTACTGTACATGCATGACCTGGGGAATCTGATCGATGGGGCCAAGAATGCCAAGCTTGGAGAGGGTCCCTCCGGGACCAAATAGAACAGAATTGTTGTTTATTTGCTTTCCTAGAGTCGTTTTATAAATTGATTGTAATAAGGCAAATGCCACTAGCAACTCTTTATATTATTGTCATTTTAGAGGTTTGATCTATTTATTACATTAATGAAATGAGGCAATTGTCGGCATCAAGCTTCTCCAAATCTATGTGTCGCTAGGCCTACCTCAGGCACAATGAGGTCCCCAAATTAGGACGCGAATTTATAATTCTGCAATACATGTTTAAATACTGCAAATATCCTTCCAAAATCCCCTACTACTTGTTTACCTTTTTGCTTTTCTTTGTTTTGATTATTCCCATCCCCTAAGGTTGGTTCTTCCATACTGGCATCATCAGCGTATCATACCAGATCCAGAGGCCCTCCACCTCCTCCTCCTCTAAGTGATCCTAAAAGTAAGGGAAAGGCTAAGATGGATGACATGAGTGGTATCAGGAAAGATAACGCTGCGCATGCGGAAAATGTTGAAACTTCAGATGGTCAGAGTACTCCAGCACAGAATGATTTGGTTCTACGGTTCGAGCAGAAAATACTGGAATTGCAAGGGGAACTTGAGCAGGTCCGCAACTTGGAAAACCTCTCCCTCACCTTAAACGTCAAGGATATTAACCAACAGAACGCCCAAAACTCAGCACCTCCTCAAAACACACCAAACCAACATCCACAAAATCCTCTCGCACCTCATCAATACGCCACACCTCCTCAAAATCCTAACCCTCCACCAGTGCTAACTCCTCCTCAACACCAACATCTTTCGACTTAGTATCCACAAACTACTACCTACCATACTCCTCAAAATACACCGCAACTACCCCCAATTCGCAGAACTCAACCAATGATCATCACTATACCCAAATCCCTGGTATCCACCAAAGTAACTCCATATACGTAGAAACTCTACCTCACCCCACTCAACAAACCCCATACACACCAGAATCCGTCGAGAAGGACCTACTTATCAAGAATATGGCAGAGGAACTTAAGAAGCTCACAAGTCGAGTTCAGGGTATAGAAAAAGGTAAAGGCATTGAGGGTTTGAATTATGAAGATGTGTGTATTCAGCCAGACGTAGAACTTCCAGAGGGTTACAAACCTCATAAGTTCAAGATGATTGACAGAACAGGTGACCTAGAGGTGTATCTAAGGACATACTGTGACAAGCTCGTAGGAGTTGGAAAGGATGAGAGGATTCGCATGAAGTTGTTCATGAGAAGTCTCACTGGGGACGCCCTATCTTGGTACATCAGTCAAAATCCCAAGAAGTGGGTTAGTTGGGTAAGCATGGCATTGGATTTCATGGATCGATTCAGGTTTAATACGGAGAATGCACCAGACATCTTCTACATACAGAATCTCAAGAAGAAGCCAATGGAGACTTTCCGTGAATATGCTACTCGATGGAGATCGGAAGCTACGAAAGTAAGGCCTGCATTGGAAGAAGAACATATGAACAAGTTCTTCGTCCGGTCTAAGGATCCACAATACTACGAAAGGTTAATGGTTATCGAGAATCACAAATTCTCTGACATTATCAAATTGGGGGAAGGATTGAAGAAGGGATCAAGAGCGGAATGGTAACTAATTTTGAGGCATTACATGCTGCAAACAAAGCATTGCAGTCAGGGGGTATATCCAAGAAGAAAGAAGTAGGGGTCGTGATGGTAGCCCAAGGTCCAAAATCTCCTCTTACATACCAAACACCTCCACCCACATATCAACCTTCACCTCTTAGATATCCACAACCCACCACTACCTACCACACTTATAACACCCATCCAGCATATTATCACTCACCGCCAGCCCGCCAAAACTATCAAAAACCAAGACCAAATTTCGACCGCAGGCTACCCAGACAATACACCCCTATTGCTGAACCCATCGATCAATTATACGAGAGACTGAAAGCTACTGGATATGTCACCCCTACTCCCGTTGTTGCCATGGAAAACTCTTCTCAATGGGTCAATCCAAATAAAACATGTGCCTACCACTCCGGCATGAAAGGTCATACCATTGATGAATGTCGCACCTGAAAGACAAGATCCAGACACCAATCGATGCCAAGGTTATACAAGCAAAGGAGGCTGCACCTAACATCTGCAACAATCCCCTCCCGGATCATAGGGGCGAGGGAGTAAATGTGATACAGACTGATGAAGAATGGAACCCAGAAGGGTAGATTGGGCTTATTCGAGAAGGGAATGACCTAAAGAAACATGCGGTCACTCTTACTCCTATTGTGGTACAGATACAGTCATCAATTGAAGTTGAGGTAGCTGCACCAACTCCGTTTGAGGTTGAAGTAACAACACCCTTCACCGTGATGGTAGCACCTACACCATCTTATAAGTCTAAAGCTATACCATGGGATTATGTTGCAGAAGCAAGAAGGAAAGAAAAGGGGAAAATGGAAGAAAATGGTGCAACACAAGGTATGACCAGAACTGGTAGGGTTTACACGCCCGAGCATTTGGGGGGAACAAGTAAAGAAGCCGCTTCCAAGCAGCCCATCATTAAAACTGGCCCGGATGATCTTTGGAGAAAGGTGCAAGCAAGAGAATACTCTATAGTGGAACATCTGAACAAAACCGCTGCTCAGATATCCATTCTATCATTACTGCAGAACTCTAAAGCACATATGAATGCCTTGATGAAGGTATTGAATGAAGCTTACGTGCTCAACAATATTACCAGTGGAGAGATGGCCAATATGGTAGGACAAGTGTTGGAAAACCACAAGATCACTTTTCATGAAGACAAGCTACCACCAGAAGGACTAAGTCACAATAGGGCACTGCATATCACAGTGCAATTTGAGAAAAGTTCATTTCCAGAGTCCTGATAAATAGGGGTTCGAGTCTTAACATATGTCCATTAACTACTCTGAAAAGATTGGGTAAAGCCTTGCACGAGATACGAGCAGGAAGTATGAATGTGAAAGCATTTGATGGGTCTCAAAGGGCCACAATTAGGGAAACCAACCTCAGCCTACATATAGGCCCAACCTGGTTTGATGTTGAGTTTAAAGTGTTGGACATATATGCTACCTACAACCTATTGTTGGGACGACCTTGGATACATGTTATTGGGGCCGTAGCTTCTACTCTACATCAGGTCATGAAGTTTAAGTGGAACCATCAGGAAGTGATCATCCATGGGGACGGAAGTAATCCCATTTATACCAGTCAAACTGTTCCGGTCATCGAGAATAGAAGGGAGTTGGATGGAGAAACATACCATCGCATCGAGCGCGTCAACGCAATTGAAAAGGAAAAATGGTAGAGCAGTAAGATAGAAGTCATATTGGCATGGACATGGTATGAGCCTGGCAAAGGTCTCGACAAGAATCTCCATGGGATCACCAAACCAATACAGCTAAAGTGTCACGGCACAACCTTTGGGCTTGGTATGAATACACCTGGCACTAGTATCAGAATTGGTGGCCATCATGGAGTGGTACTTATTACCCTCTAGAGCAACCAGTACCACATTTGAGCCAGTCATTTCACCAAGCTGACATGATGTGGGAGTCCGAAGAAGATGAAGTTCTAGCCGGTATAAGGAATCTATTTCTGGATGATGGAGACATGGATTGTAGTGCAATAGTTGAGGAAGAGGAAGAGGAAGGCCTCATTATTCAGACCGTAGAGAAAGGAGTTGTTCTCAAGAACTGGACTATTGCACCATCAAGGGCCCATCAAGTTCCTAGGTAGCCTCGCAATTAGCATCACTTATTTTTAAAAGCAATTTTTATGAGCATTTAAGACGTTTTTAGCATTTTATTTTAAGCATGTTCTGTTTTGAAATAATTGCTCGGGTCATCGAGCCGCACCTGTTTGACGTTTTAAAGATTTATCTAAATGCATTGATGTTTTTAGTATTTATTATTATTCTTTATGTTTTTTTTCTCTACAGAATTATTATTACTTATCCCAATGAACTTACGACTGTGACATGTAATGAGACAACGCAACATAAGGATAATGATTCAGAGGATCTAGAAGAGGATATAATACCCGGGAAAATTGTCAAAGAAGTGGAAAACTTTGAAAACAAGCCTAATTCCAATTTGGATGAGACTGAAACATTTAATCTAGGAGACTCCAAAACAGTCAAGGAAACACGTGTAAGCATTCACATGTCACCATCAGATAAAGAAGAATACACTCATTTCCTGAAGGAATATGAGGATATCTTTGCATGGTCCTATAATTATATGACCGGTTTGAGCACGTCCATAGTGGATCATAAACTACCTACCAACCCAATGTGTCCGCCAGTAAAGTAGAAGCTCAGAAAGTTCAAGCCACATATGAGTTTGAAAATCAAAGAAGAAGTTACCAAACAAATCAAAGTTAAGGTTCTCAGAGTGGTTGAATATCCAACTTGGTTGGCTAACATCGTGCCAGTTCCAAAGAAGGATGGGAAAGTCAGAGTATGCATCGATTATCGGGACCTAAATAGAGCAAGTCCCAGAGATGATTTCCCATTACCCAACATACACATACTGATCGACAATTTCGCCAAGCATGAACTCCAATCCTTTGTGGATTGCTTCGCGGTCTATCATCAGATCTGGATGGATGAAGAGGATGCCGAAAAGACAGCTTTTATCACACCATGGAGGGTGTACTGCTATAAAATGATGTCGTTCGGTATGAAGAATGTTGGGGCCATTTATATGAGGGCCATGACAACTATTTTCCATGACATGATACACAAGGAGATAGAGGTATATGTGGATGACATCATCATCAAATCCAAGAGTACAAATCACATAGTAGACTTGAGGAAATTTTTTGATCGGCTTCGGAGGTATAATTTGAAATTGAATCCCGTAAAATGTGCCTTTGGGGTCCTCGCAGGAAAGTTATTAGGGTTCATCGTCAGCCACCGAGGAATTGAGCTAGACCCATCAAAGGTCAAGACTATTCAGGATTTGCCGCCTCCAAAGAACAAGAAAGATGTGATGAGCTTCTTGGGACGTCTTAATTACATCAGCCGCTTCATAGCACAATCAACCATGATCTGTGAGCTAATTTTCAAAATGTTAAAGAAGGATGTCGCAACCAATTGGGTTGAAGACTACCAGAAAGCTTTCGACAGAATCAAAGAATATTTGTCCACACCGCCAGTTCTGGTCCCGCCAGAACCTGGTAGACCACTGCTACTCTATCTCTCTGTATTAGATGGGGCTTTCGGTTGTGTCTTGGTACAACACGATGAGACGGTAAATAAAGAACAAGCCATATACTATTTGAGTAAGAAGTTCACATCCTACGAAGCACGGTATTCTTTGCTGGAACGCACCTACTGTGCTTTGACCTAGATAGCCCAGAAACTGAGACACTACTTCTGTGCCTATACCACATATCTCATATCAAGGATGGACCCTATGAAGTACATCTTCTAGAAACCCATGCCTACATGAAAGCTGGCAAAATGGCAGATATTGTTGAGTGAATTCGGCATTGTCTATGTGACTCAGAAGGCGGTTAAGGGACAAGCATTAGCGGATCATCTCGCGGAAAATCCTGTAAGAGGAGAATACGAACCACTAAAAATGTATTATCCTGATGAAGAAGTATCATTCGTAGGAGAATATATCGCCGAAGCGTACGACGAGTGGAGAATTTTTTTCGATGGAGACGCAAACTTCAAAAGAGTGGGTATTGGAGCCGTTTTGGTATCAGAAATAGGTCAACATTATCCGGTATCCGCAAAACTCAAATTTCCGTGCACCAATAATATGGCAGAATATGAGGCTTGCATATTGGGGATCAATTTGGCTGTTGACATGAATATCCAGGAATTACTAGTAATTGGCGATTCAGATCTGCTGGTACATCAGGTGTAGGGAGAATGAGCTACAAAGAATATCAAGATATTACCATATCTATATCATGTGCAAGAGATGATAAAAAGGTTCACGAAGATAGAGTTTAGATATGTCCCGAGAATCCAGAATGAGTTCGCAGATGCATTGGCCACTTTGTCCTCCATGATACAGCATCTTGACAAGAATTTCATCAACCCCATTCTGGTAAGGATTCATAATCAGTCGTCTTACTGCGCTCGTGTTGAAGAAGAAGCAGACGAGAATCCATGGTTCCATGATATCAAGGAGTACTTGGCAAAAAGAGAGTACCCGGAGCATGCAAATCATACTAAAAACGCACACTCCGAAGATTGTCCAACCATTTATTCCAAAGTGGAGGGATTATGTATAGAAGGACCCCAAACTTAGGATTATTACGGTGTGTTGACGCCAAGGAAGCTTCCAAATTACTCGAAGAGATACACTATGGAACTTGCGGCCCACATATGAATGGTTATGTCTTAGCTAGAAAGATACTCAGAGTCAGATACTTTTGGATGACTATGGAAACAAACTGCATCTGATATGTCCAGAAATATCATCAGTGCCAGATACACACAGGTATGATACGGGTACCTCCAAATAAACTTAATGCAACAAGCGCACCTTGGCCTTTTGCTGCCTGGGGAATGGATGTCATTGGACCGATCGAGCCCACCACTTCAAACGGGCACAGGTTCATTCTAGTGGCCATCGACTATTTCACAAAGTGGGTTGAAGTTGCATCTTACAAAGCTGTAAGCAAGAAAGTCATCGCAGATTTTGTCAGGGACTATATTGTTTGTCGATTCGGGGTTCCAGAATCCATCATCACTGACAATGCCGCCAATCTCAACAGTGATCCAATGAAAGCAATGTGTGAAACCTTCAAAACCAAGCACAAAAACTCCACAGCATACCGACCACAAATGAATGGAGCCGTGGAGGCCGCCAACAAGAACATTAAGAAAATACTAAGAAAGATGGTAGAGAATCACAAGCAATGGCACGAGAAGTTACCATTTGCCTTATTGGGATACCGCACCACAGTCTGCACGTCAACCGGGGCAACTCCTTATCTATTGTTCTACGGTACTGAAGTCGTCATCCCCGCCGAGGTAGAAATTCTTTCTTTGAAAATCATACAAGAAGCTGAACTCAGTGATGCATAATGGATAAAGAGCCGCTATGAACCTATAGCTCTCATTGACGGGAAAAGAAGAATGCAGTGTGTCATGGTCAGCTCTATCAAAACAGAATGTCCAGAGCTTTCAACAAAAGGGTCAAACCTAGACAGTTTGCACCAGGGCAGCTGGTTCTGAAACGGATCTTTCCACATCAAGATGAAGCCAAAGGAAAATTCTCACCCAATTGGCAAGGTCCCTACATGGTTCACAGGGTACTAACAGGAGGAGCGCCCATACTCGCAGAAATGGATGGAGAAATTTGGCCAAAGCCTATCAACTCAGATGCAGTCAAAAGATATTATGTTTAAACTGTTTACATTTCTTCATATGATGTAATCGAACTACGCTTGACCTGATTCCCATTTAAGAGAGGATACGTAGGCAGCCGCCATGTGGGTTCGATCACAATTCAATAAAATTTCATTTTCCCCATAATCGGAAACTGGGGCAGAATTTTGAGGAGGGCCCTCAAAATTTCGAAGCAAGTTCAGCCAACGGCACCGTATGCAGAATAGCCAGAAGTTCGTCTAGATAACTGGGGCAGAATTTTGAGGAGGACCCTCAAAATTCTATGCCAAGAAGGTCGCAATGTCTCTAATAATGTCACAGTTACCGGTTCATCTAATCAATTTTAAATTGCATATTACTATGTTTTGAATAACTATGCATGCATATTTTTCGAAAACTTTATTCTTATCCAGATGCTACCCATGGTAACTCGGACAAGATTTCAATGTGGAACAGAGAAAAGCAAGCAGACAAAGGCACGAACCAACCTCCCCCGCAAAACTCATTATTTTTCTTTGAATGCAGAAACAACAAATAGTCGACAGTACGTGCGCACCTTAGAATCACTGTCTTCATAACAACAAAGCTACCGAACTCATCTCCAGCTTAGAAATACTCCGCTATCACTTATGATCTATTCATTGCATGAGACTAAGCATTGTCTCAAAATTTGCATGAGGCTAAGCCATGCCTCCTCAACTACATGAGACTAAGCACTGTCTCAACCTTGCATGAGGCTAAGCCCTGCCTCCTTAATTGCATGAGACTAAGCACTGCCTTCCCACTGCATGAGACTAAGCATTGTCTCAACCTTGCATGAGGCTAATCCCTGCCTCCTTAATTGCATAAGGCTAAGCTCTGCCTTCCCATTGTATGAGACTAAGAATTGTCTCAAACCATTTCATGAGACTAAGCATTGTCTCAAATCTTTGCATGAGGCTAAGCCCTGCCTCCTTAATTGCATGAGACTAAGCACTGCCCTCCCATTGCATGAGACTAAGCATTATCTCAATTCTTTGCATGAGGCTAAACCATGCCTCCTAATTGCATAAGGATAAGCTCTTCCTTCCCATTACATGAGACTAAGCATCGTCTCAAATCTTTGCATGAGGCTAAGCCATGCATCCTTAATTACATAAAGCTAAGCACTGCCTTCCCATTGCATGAGACTAGGCATTGTCTCAAATCTTTGCATGAGGCTAAGCCCTGCCTCCTTAATTGCATAAGGCTAAGCATTGCCTTCCATTTGCATGAGACTAAGCATTGTCTCAAATATTGCATGAGGCTAAGCCCTGCCTCCTCAACTGCATAAGGCTAAGCATTGACTTCCATTTGCATGAGACTAAGCATTGTCTCAAATATTGCATGAGGCTAAGTCATGCCTCCTCAACTGCATAAGGCTAAGCATTGCCTTCCATTTGAATGAGATTGCATTGTCTCAAATCTTGCATGAGGCTAAGCCCTGCCTCCTCAACTGCATAAGGCTAAGCATTGCCTTCCATTTGTATGAGACTAAGCATTGTCTCAAATCTTGCATGCGGCTAATCCATGCCTTCTTAATTGCATAAGGCTAAGCATTGCCTTCCATTTGCATGAGACTAAGCATTGTCTCAAATCTTTCATAAGGCTAAGCTTTGTCTTCCCAGCATGAGACTAAGCATTGTCTCTCCTTGCATGACCACAAATGTTGCTCTATTCCAAACCTTGCATTATACTCTTCTCTCGGGACTAAGCTCTGCTCCCAACTCTACATAGGACTAAGCTCTATCTGGTTTTATCTCAAGCATCATGTCTCTGCATCTCATGGGCTGACATATAGCCAATTTTTCCGAAGGCGTCATAGTCCAAAGGCATCATCCTCATAGCCGGAAGACACCATGCCATGGCCTGAGGATCTCTTAATCTTGCACATCATTATTCAAAGGCATCATAGTTCGGAGGCACCATCTTCATAGCCCGAGAACATCATTTCTTGGCTTGCGGATCCTTTACCGCACAATTCATGGTCCAGAACATCATGGCCTAAGGATGTCATCCTCATCGTCCAAAGACAATCTCCATGGTCCAAAGGAAATTTGTATCATGTTTAAATTTATGCGATAATCTATATGCATGCATCGTATTTTGAATTTGCAGGTGATCCAGGAAGTAACCGTTATCGTAACGGGAGCAATCTTCGCTCCAGTTTCCATTCAACGTCCATATCCTTCAATTATTTCAAACGTAACCGATCATCGTCCGTTACCCATTATCATTTGATACCTACTAAAGTATCCATAACCATTCTCAATCCCGATTTATCCTATCCAGAATATTTTGTCTGTTCTTACAACAACTTCATCGGTTCATTCCACTGTTGGATCCAGAACTACACATGGCTTGATTTCTGTAAAACCAAGTATATATAGGCAGCTCAGAGACCAAAGTGCGGCCTACATATTTTCAAATCACCCCATTCGGTCAAAATCGGTCATCATTTCTTTACCCGACAACTCTTTCATCCTTCCCGGGTAACGAGGGGCAACTGTTGATACCCAATTTTTTCCACATATATATACTTTCAAAATAGTGCATATGCACCATCATTTGATCTACAAGCATATACAAGCATTTTTCATAATTTTCGATGATTTTTAAAGGCTGTAAATCAATTTATTCCTACATTTTATTATATAAATATCTATTAATTACCTTATAAATTATTTTTATGATGATTTTATCATCTACACTTTTCATTTAAAACAATATTATGTTTTAAATATATTATTTACATTTTGTTATAATTACATTTGCATTTTTAGGCTAAATTATACATTTTGCAATGATAGCCCATATGTACTTATAATTACTTTATTTATGCAAAAAATAACTTTTATATTTTTTATAATGTTAAACAATTGTTTTTAATCATTTGCATGCACAAATAATATATTTTGTTATTTATAAATTATTATTTATTAAATCGGGTATTTAAAATCTAGACCTAATTTTATAACTAATTCGGACCTAAAACTACCCAAACCAGGCCAAGCCCAATACCCCTAACTCAATTACCCTTACCCATTCATTAAACCCAACCCCAATCAGCCTAAATCCTGGACGTTGATAAAAAATGATTAACGGCCCACAACTAACGACCATCTTCCCTTATATCCCTCCTCTCTACCCTAATCCTCACTTTTCTAAAAAAATCGCCGCCCTCATTTCCCCTCCCCTGTTGAACCCCTAACGTCGTCACCTCACCCAAATCCTCCCAAATCCCAGTCCTAATGGGATTCTTACCCTATTCCCTTACCATTTTAGGGTTCTTCCCTTATTTAGTGCTAGATTCCGGAATAACTTAGGTACTTGCCTAAATATGGAAAGTACCCCGATTTGATTCCGTCCAAATCTGTGTTTATCTTTTGAATTCGGACAAATCTCGAGTCCAAGTACGTTATTTGTGATGATTCTCTCATATCTCTCTTGATTCACACTAAGCCCTAAAGGTTAGGATTTCAGATCTTCTTTGATTTGAACCAAATCTGGTTCAAACTCTATTTTTTTTTTTAAACATTTCTTCGTCTATATTTTCTCTATTACTTATGGGTCTGTTGATTTTCACTGATTTTATGACTTACCTAATTTAGGGTTTCAAACCCATTTTACTTGAACCAAATTTGGTTCGTTTATAAGTTTCCTTTTTTAAGTTTCTATACATGTTTATTTTTTGCTAATGTGTGTTCTTTTCCTTTATTCTTACTGATTTTGTGTTTTACCCAAAATTAGGGTTTCGGTCCCTTTTTACTCGAACTAATCTAGTTCAATTTCATGTCTCTTTTGAATAATACATGTCTACGTTCATTTGTATGTGTTAATACATGATTCTTTGCCATTATTCTCTGCTAATTTCAGGGTTTACCTAATTTAGGGTTTCCAACCTTTTTTACTTGAATCAAATCTAGCTCGATTAAGTATTCCTTTTACAATGATCTCTTGTCTGCCTAATGTGATTCTTTACCTTATTTCCTATTGATTTTGTGCATTTTTTCACCTAAAACTTAGGGTTCAACCATACTGATTTAAACATTGACCTCGGTATTTGAGTGAGGAATTCTTTAATGGTAGAACATTATTCGAACCCCTCCCCACTCCCCTTTGAAATAAAGTTTAGAACTCAAGTTCTTTCACTCCTAGCAATACTACTCTGTGCTTTTGATTCCTGGCCGGCTGGAAGCCAAGGCCAGAAATCCTCAATTGTTTTACTTTTGTTGGTAACAATTGCTATACTGTTGGATTCTGTTTTCCTATTTCATCTTAACTGGTGAGTTTATTGAATCCTTTGCTATTCCATTATGATTACCTGCTTAATGTGTTACTGTTATCAAATCATGTTACCCCAAATGCTATTACCTGTATTTAAGACATGTTAAACTCAGTTTGAATCTGCCTAACTCTGTGTAATTTAGGGCTATTCTTTAGCCTTAAATACCTTCATACCTTTCCTAAGGACTGTTTAGTTGTGTGTGCCTTAACAGATTCATCAGTTTGTTTATTGAACCTGTCACCATGTGACTTGTTTGGTTCTGTGCTCACTATGTTATGATACCTCTGCTAAATTATTTAATCAGTTCCTAATACTAATTAGTGTGTTCCTGACCTATTGTTAATTAATGAGCTTTCTTTATGTGACTTAGTCTGATCTGCAGTCTTTGTTATTACTGTGAACAAATTTATGAATTGGTCTTATTACATTTGACTGTGTTAACTTCTAAAAACTGGATTAAGTCTGCCTAGGTTCAAATGTGTTGCTATTTGTTTGTGTTCTGTGTGTGATTCTGTACCCCCTAATCCCATCCTACTCTCCTGAATTCTCACTCTTTGCTGGCTGAAAGCCAAAGCAATTTAGGTTCTGTCCTTTGGCCTCCCTAGTGTGAGCATTGTTCAAGGTTCATATGAGACCCTCATGAACTCTGACACACTAGGATTTGGTCCCTAGTCTTCTTTGAACTGTTCTGATCATTCTTCTCTAGTGTGAGCACTGCCCTGGGTTCTTGAAGCCCTTGGGAACTCTGACACACTAGAGATTTAGGTTCTGTATGCTTATCCTTGAGATATGGGTGAATTATTCACCGATGGTTACTGTGTCTCTATGAACATGGGCTTTTGGAGCTACTGTGAGTTGAAGGCCTGGCATGTCCAGGTGTATTTGGGCCTGCTGCAGGCTTCCTATAGTTTTTATACTTTGTTATTCATTCACTCAATTCTGGTCTGTAATAATTATTTGTAATAACAATTGGGGCATTAGTAAATTGGGAAACTGGGTTTATTTTAACATTTGCATGAGAATTGGTAGAAATCCTGCCTATAGGAGTTTACTTTGCTCATTCTTCTATTGTGTTAGATAACCTGCCTATAGATGTTTACTTTGCTCATTCTGCTATTGTATATTAGATAACCTGCCTATAGGTGTTTACTTTATTCAAATACATTCTGCTATTGTATGTTAGATAACCTGCCTATATATGTTTATTTTGCTCGAATATACTCTGTAGATAACATGCTTATAGGTGTTTACTTGCTAGAATAAGCTCTGTGGATAACCTGCATATTCTGTTTTTTAGATACCATGCCTATAGGGAATAAAATATCCAAAGTTTAATTTTCATTGCAGCATATTCATCAGGCATCATAATCATAGGTTCATTTATAAATCTGCATTTTTAGAAGTCACACCCATAGGGTTCTTAATTGATTGATATGTTATTGTCATACTTGCTCATTTAGTATATAAGAACTAAATTCAGCTTCAATCATCAAGGGTAGGAATCATGTCTATAGGGTAATCACTATTTGTGTTAAGCACTAAAATCAATATTTAAAACACTGCCTCGTTGAACGCCAGTAGAAAGCATGCCTATAGGAACAACTGAGTAATTCTGAATATCATTCATGCTTATTACTGCCAAATACTGAGTAAATCACCTAGATAACATGTTTATAGGTTTCAACCGCTTATACTTATAATCAGTAGACAACTGTGCAGTCGCTTAGAAATTACTTTGCATAACTGCTCGCATGATTAAAATCTAGAATCATATAGAAATTATGTCTATAGGGCCTAACGACTTCAATTGTTGAAACTGTCAAAAAGCCTAATTTGTTTGCGTGCATTTGCTACCTAAGTGTGGAGGCTAACCTAAGCCCTTATTTGCTTTTACATGAAAGTCCAATTTGTTTTGTATGCTTATCCTTGAGATATGGGTGAATTATTCACCGATGGTTACTGTGTCTCTATGAACATGGGCTTTTGGAGCTACTGTGAGTTGAAGGCCTGGCATGTCCAGGTGTATTTGGGCCTGCTGCAGGCTTCCTATAGTTTTTATACTTTGTTATTCATTCACTCAATTCTGGTCTGTAATAATTATTTGTAATAACAATTGGGGCATTAGTAAATTGGGAAACTAGGTTTATTTTAACATTTGCATGAGAATTGGTAGAAATCCTGCCTATAGGAGTTTACTTTGCTCATTCTTCTATTGTGTTAGATAACCTGCCTATAGATGTTTACTTTGCTCATTCTGCTATTGTATATTAGATAACCTGCCTATAGGTGTTTACTTTATTCAAATACATTCTGCTATTGTATGTTAGATAACCTGCCTATATATGTTTATTTTGCTCGAATATACTCTGTAGATAACATGCTTATAGGTGTTTACTTGCTAGAATAAGCTCTGTGGATAACCTGCATATTCTGTTTTTTTAGATACCATGCCTATAGGGAATAAAATATCCAAAGTTTAATTTTCATTGCAGCATATTCATCAGGCATCATAATCATAGGTTCATTTATAAATCTGCATTTTTAGAAGTCACACCCATAGGGTTCTTAATTGATTGATATGTTATTGTCATACTTGCTCATTTAGTATATAAGAACTAAATTCAGCTTCAATCATCAAGGGTAGGAATCATGTCTATAGGGTAATCACTATTTGTGTTAAGCACTAAAATCAATATTTAAAACACTGCCTCGTTGAACGCCAGTAGAAAGCATGCCTATAGGAACAACTGAGTAATTCTGAATATCATTCATGTTTATTACTGCCAAATACTGAGTAAATCACCTAGATAACATGTTTATAGGTTTCAACCGCTTATACTTATAATCAGTAGACAACTGTGCAGTCGCTTAGAAATTACTTTGCATAACTGCTCGCATGATTAAAATCTAGAATCATATAGAAATTATGTCTATAGGGCCTAACGACTTCAATTGTTGAAACTGTCAAAAAGCCTAATTTGTTTGCGTGCATTTGCTACCTAAGTGTGGAGGCTAACCTAAGCCCTTATTTGCTTTTACATGAAAGTCCAATTTGTTTTGTATGTCGCCTAGTTTTTATCATTTTGAGCAACCTAAATTAAGTCTAGAACCATCCAAAAATAGAAGTCCAAACGCCTCCTAGGCCATAGGCAAGGGACAGGTAGTGCACACATAGGGTACGATTTAGAATTGATTAGAGCGCTTTAGGTAAATAACTTAAAGATAGTAATCGGGTAGCAGGAGATGATAGTATGTTCCCCCATAATAATATGAGTAACACCCCCGTCTTAGGGGAGTTACGAGGTATTATTTATACTGCACGGGGTGATCCTTTAGGCTAAAAAACTTAGGACCCCCCACTCATATTAAAATAATTCTTTCTGTTTCTCTTCTCTTTTAGACTAATTCACATGATTTAAGTTCGGTCGGGACCCACCGTTGTGGACCTCGAGGGGTGCCTAACACCTTCTCCTCGAGGTAATTTGAGCCCTTACCCGATCTTTGGTGACACAAACTAGTAAACCCGAGTCATTTGCAATAGGTGCCCTAACGCACCTTAATCCGTTAGGTGACGACTCTCTTTTAATACCCTTCCTTTTAAAAGAGTTGTCAACGTCGAAACCCGATTTTGCAAGAGAACGGGGCACGACACTTAGCGTTTGTGCGATTGATTTTGGTGGCCATTGGGACGATCAGTTGCCGTTAGCAGAGTATGCTTATAATAACAGCTATCAATCGAGTATACTTATGGCGCCGTTTGAAGCTCTATATGGTCGTAAATGTCATTCACCAGTTGGATGGTTTGAACCCGATGAAGCACAGCTATTGGGTTCGGATTTGGTTCAACAAACTTTGGAGAAAGTTACATTGATACGAGAACGACTTCGGACAGCCCAAAGTAGACAAAAATTCTATGCAGATAAGAGAGTTCGTGATTTGGAATTCATGAAAGGAGAAAAAGTCTTTTTGAAGGTGTCCCCTATGAAAGGAGTCATGAGATTCGGGCGCAGAGGCAAGCTAAGCCCAAGGTATATTGCTCCGTATGAGATTTTAGATCGAATCGGATCGGTGGCGTATAGACTTGCTTTGCCTCCGAGGTTATCTATAGTTCATCATGTATTTCATGTGTCTATGCTTAGACGATATATTCATGATGATAGCCATAAGATTCAGCCTGAGGATGTGGAGCTTGATGAGGACTTGACTTATGAAGAAGGTTCGATAGCTATTCTTGATACGCAAATGCGACAATTGAGGTCGAAGAAGGTTGCTTCAGTGAAAGTGTTGTGTCGCAACCATCCCACAGAAGAAGCTACGTGGGAGTGTGAAGCAGATATGCGAAGCAAGTATCCTCAGTTGTTTGAGACGTCAGGTACAATTTCTAAATGGTTCGAGGACGAACGCTTGTTTAAGTGGGGGAGAATGTAATAATCCTAAATATTTTATACACTTATTAATTAGGAGATTGGAGAACTAATTTAATTTATAGATATTGGGGTCAAATATTAAGTTATGGAAGGAAATTTTGTTACTATATGAGATATGATACTAAATAAGTGGTTAGTGGCTATTTTTTTAAACTATACTTATATAGTTGACTTTGGTTATTTAATAAATAAATAGGAGTGGGCTAAGCCCATTATCTTATGGCTGCCACGTTTTTAGTGACCTAAAGAGTAGAAAATTTGGGTAATTAGTTCCTTGCCTCTTGAAACAAAGAGGCAAAATACTCAGAGAAGATTCGTATTGGGGAAATTAGCAGCGGCATCGTAAGACGCTAGGTGGTTAGCTTTTATAGTGTATGTATGTCGATTAGTTCACTGCTGTATAAATAAAAATTATTCTGCACATTAGTTTTGGTAAAGAAGTGTAATGATGGTTCAATACCAAGCCATGATGTGATATTAATTAGGGGATACAATAATTATACAATGATGGGCAATTCTTTAGAACAAAAAGTTAGAGAAATTAGCTGTGCATATGTGTGAATTTTCGGCACTGTTCAAACTCTCCTCACAGTGCATCAATTTTTAATTGTTTTACAAACCTTAGGATTTTGGCCATAATAGGTGTCAATCATTCTGTAATGATTAGTAGGATTAGAGATAGGGATTTGAATTTTTAATGAGAACTCCATTAACAAAATTTGCATCAGATTTTTTACTCAATTATTTAATGAAAACTTATTTGAATTTTTGGACTTGCCCCTTTTAGCTACTGCTCATTATTTTTCTAATGTATGAAGAATCTTTATTTTATTTTATATACTTGGAGTACAAGTATTAATTTATATAAATTGTAATTGAATAATTAAGTTAGATAGTGATATTATTAGATTTTCTCCTTTAATTCATAGTTTAAGGCGTGAAATATTAAGGTTTAACTCTAAGCTCGAAAGTTAGAGATATTGAGTTTGACCTATTAAGTGATATCATTTATCAATATGTTGTATAGATTGAGGCCATTGGAGGCCATTTGGTTGGTGTTCAAGACGTTGCAAGGTTGGAAAATTTTTCGTTAGCGAAGTAAGTGAGACTTTAAGCTTTGATGCTTGCTTTTCTAAAACTCGTTTTGAAAATTTATTTTCTTTGCCTGGTCCATGTGTTGGGACAAGCGTGCGCTTGGCAGAATCGGTGGTCTTAGACTAGCCGCAAATATATTATTTTATGAAAAATACAAAAA
Organism: Nicotiana tabacum; assembly: GCF_000715075.1. Taxonomy (NCBI): domain Eukaryota; kingdom Viridiplantae; phylum Streptophyta; class Magnoliopsida; order Solanales; family Solanaceae; genus Nicotiana; species Nicotiana tabacum. The sequence continues at coordinate 112,035,654 of NC_134102.1, read as the reverse complement.
TAAAATTATTTTATAAGTTGTTTGATGGCATGATACGGTTGTAAGCCATGATGTTGAGTTTGATATTTTGATACGGCAGTGAGCCATGATATTGAGTTTGATAGCTTGAGACGGCTGTGAGCCATGATGTGGAGTTTGATACGGCCGTAAGCCATGTTGTTGAGTTTGATACGGCTATGAGCCTAGGGCTGCTTATTGGGCGGATCAGGCGGTTATTTACTCTTAATGGTTCGGCTTATCGGTTATCGGCTTTTAAATGTATTAATCCGCTAGCCACCCGATAAGATATCAGACGGATTGGTATCGGTTTAGCTATTATCAGACGGTTTATCGGCCTAGTTGAATCTGTATTACAGAGGCTTATTTTGGTCCTTCATGTTACACTGTTACTAGTAAAAACCAGCAAAAAGCCAGTTTACTTTGCATGTATTCCCATAATTTTTCACCATTACCTTCAATAGTCGTAAAACACAAGCCATTGCTTGTTACTATCTTCTTTTGGCCAATAATTTGGTCCATCTGGTGGCATTAGGATCCCATTTACCTATGCAAAGAAGGAGATTGTGTGCATGTTATAGGTTTGAGCAACAGAAAAAAATAGAAATAGAGTACTGGAAGAAGTGGAAGGGTTTTTGATATTTAATATATATATATATATATATATATATATATATATATATATATATATATATTCTTAACGGGTTAACGGATTATCCGTTAAAAAAATTGTAATCCTCCCCTAAACCAATAAGTCGTTAATAATAAAATTTCAATATGTTCCTCATCCGTTAAATCGATAACCCGACACCAATAGGCCATTAAGCCACTTTTGCAGTTCGATTTTCGGTTTCGGTTCGGTTTTGAACACCCCTAGCCATGGTGTTGAGTTTGATACGGATGTGAGCCATGATGTTGGGACATTGTGTATGCCTTTGTACATCACCCGAGCATTGTGTATGCTTTTTGATATTTTATATATGGGGCATTGTGTATGCTTCAATGAGCATTGTGTATGCTCTGTTACATATTTGAGGCATTGTGGTGCCGTTGTGGACTCGTAAAGGTGTTGTTTAATTTCTTTCATTGTAGTCATGACAAGTCCTTAGTGTATACTGTGTTAAGATATGTGTATTCTTGTTGGTTAATTCTTATTAACTCTGTTGATAAATATGTATTGAGTTATTGTATAATTATCGTATTTATTATATCGTTTTTATTGTGGTGTGTTTGTATTTTCTAACACTTGTTCCAGAGGTATTCAAAGTGGCGGGTCGAGGATCTTACTGGGTTATATTTACGTATAATTCACTCCTTACCTGCATCTCTAAGCAGATACTATTGCGGACGATAGAGTTAGTGGCTGAAGAGTTCGTTCGGGCCGATTCTGTTGATGAGGTGAGCCACCGCATTGTTCGTGGAGGCTATCACTGCAGCTTTATCTAGTTTATGCTAGTTATTTCCTTTTCTTTGGGGTTTGCATATCCGTCACTAAAACTCATATTACTCTGTTAGATGCTCTATGGTCTTAGTGTGGGATTTGGGCTAGAGTTTTATTATTTGAGTGATTGTTGGTTTTTTTATCAATTGACTAAGGTATTAGGTGATAATCATTTCCTCTTTAATTATTAATAATACTTTTAGGCCTGCACTTTTTCTCTCAGTGTTTGTGTAAATAGTTAAATGTTAGAGAAAGGGGTTCGCCTGGCAGATGGTGTTAGCTGGGTGCCAGTCACGTCTAGGAGGTAGTTTTGGATATGACATGTAATCCCCTCACTGTTGCCCAAGCTTATTGGATTAATCCCTCCCAGGATAGAACGGAACAACTATTCTGTAATTCTGACAATGAAAGTTACAGAACTTCGTCGAACTCAACAAACGGCAGTAAACCACACTTATGCTTACGTTTTACTTTGAAAAACAGTACATAAATGCAGAAGAGAGAGGGGAGAGTATGCAGATATTCGGTGGTGAAAAATGAGAAAAAAATTCTGAATTTATAGCCAAACAGTCTGAGTTGAATAGGTGCGAAGGTGCCTGTTCACCTGATGTACCATTTCAGCAGAAGTCAGGTCGCGAATTTTAAACCCAAAACGACCATTAGGAAATTTAACCGCGTCGTAGCCGAGTGAGCGACGGAGATGACTGCGCCAGGCACCACTTCTTCTCTACTCTTTAAGAGCTAGAAGATATGCTTCTATATTTAAGCACAAATATTTTCTTTCCATCTTCTGATGAGGGACAATGTGCATTAGTAAAGGAAAACACTTCAAACTTTTCGTTTCCTCTTTTCCCTCCATTTCCCATTCAGATCTCTTATCTAATTAGATAAAAAAAAAAACCAATAATTTGTGAGCACGTAATTTTTGACCGATATAAAATTACTCCTAAAACATTCCAAAAATAGCTTTTATGCCTTTTATAGAGTTTTAGGAATTTTTTTCTTATTTTTACTTGATTTGTTTGGCATTTTTATTTGCATTTATATGCACATTTAGAATTGTTTTAAATCATAAAATCATCAAAAAAAAAAAGTTACGTTCTTCATTCGTCGCATTCTTTTTAGATTATAATTGCATTAATAGCTTTAATGGCTTGTAGTTATATTTTATTTAAAAAAAATAAATAAAACAAAATCACAAAAAATAATAATACACCAGTAATTTTTATTAATCAATTAGTCTTAGTTTAATAATTTATCGTTTAATTAGTTTAATTGTTACATGAATTAGATAGTTGAGTTAATTTTGCAAAGAATTGGATTTAAATTAGAGTTTCAATTTAGGTGGCAAAATCTGAAATTAAAACAAAGAGAAAGAAGCTGCTGGTTGCTATGAGCAATTGGGCCAATGCACTTCAAACCCACACTTGTATAGATTTCCCACACTTTATTCACACTAGTATTAAGGTACGCGCGTATAACCAACTCTCAATACTATATTGTAATTAATATTGCTCTATTTTTTTCTATTTCTTTAATATTCAATGCTCTCCTTATAGAAATAAATTTATGCACGCCAAAATTTTTGCATTTACTTATATGATGAATTTGTAAAAAAATTGAATTTGATTCTTTAACAAATTAGTTGATTCAAAGAGTTATTTTGATAAATCAATTAAAAATTAATATGTACACAATTTGCATGCATATTTATATATTAAATTTAAATTATTGTGATTAAGTAGTGTTAGAAAAGTGATGTTAAACCACTCCTCCCTAAGAACATTAATTAATCAAATTATTGGAAAAAAACTTTTTATGTAACTATGAAAATATTGATCAAGACAAAAATTTAGACTGTGTGATAAAATCATGCAATTAAGTGTAAAAAAACAGCAATAACTGCTGAAGATAAAAGATACTTTTAATTTTATAATAGAATTTTCATGATGAAAAAAGATAAATAATACATTCCTAGAATTTCTAAAAAAAAAGATAATAGAATCCGAGAATCATTTCCATTCAAATCCTATCATTAGTTTACTTCTTTGTTTACGATAAAATTTTGGACATATTTTTCAAACATTTCTTTATTCACCTAGGATTTCTGGGATATTTCTTTTTAATTTCGTACATAATTTAGCTGTCCCTAAATTTCAAAACTAATAAATTCTTTTATATAAAAGTTGACTTCAAGTATTAAGTATTAAAAAATTAATATATAAGGTGTTATAGTTATATTAATACAAGGAAGTATAAATTTATATAAGGTCAAATCTTAATGAATTTTAAAGTCCTACATATTATGACTTTTTACATAGTTCAAATACAAAAAAATTTAATAATAAATTTTAGTTTATTTTAAAGTATTAAATAACGAGAATTCACACAAACACACGAAAATTCCCCCACACTCCTCTCAGACACGCTCATTCTCACCTCTCTACAAAAGCACACAAAATAGCTGGGAGAGGAGAATTCAAATCCAGATCTGAGAATTCAAAAGAGCTCCAAAAAAACAAAACAAAAATAGAAACAAAAGAGTGATTTCAAGGCTATTTTCAACTTCTGCTTTCTTTGCTTCATAATTTTTGGGAATCCGAGTGTTATTTGAGCTATAGAATTGTTGTCCGCTGCTGTTATGCTGTTCCTGTTCTGTTGATTCACCCATTCTGCCTTTATTTGGTTATTTTGAGATCTTCACATTGCTGTTGAGGTGTGAACTTGATTTAAATCATGTAATCGTGATTGGATGCTACAATACTATGAACTTGCAGTAATTTTCTCTGTTTCATGTGTTCAACATGTTTTCCAATATCACCTGCCAACTTGATTTAATTTTGAATTACTCTGGTGCATGAAATTAGTACAGATCCATGTAGAAAAGGTGCTCTGTTGTTTGCCTAAGCATTCATATTGTAATCAATTTGTGCGCAACATGAACATGAATGTTTATTTAAAGTAGGATTTGAAAGTGAGATTTTCAGATTAATTTGAGAGTTAAAAAACCTAGCAGTCATCTTTTCTTTCTAACTTTCATAGCCGCAACTTCTTCTCTAAGGGAAAAACGCAGCCACCACAAATACCATCTTCTTTCCTCCATTCCCAGCCATGTCAACCACCTAAAAACTCCATGGATTCATAGCTCCAAGGTTCCATTACTGTCCGGCCCTATTTTCCACTTGAGACACCCAAAATAGCCATGAAACAAGCTGAAACTTCCCCCAAGATCACCATAAAGCGTCCAGTCATGGACTCCATCGAAGCAGCCAAAAACGTCCCCAAAAATACCCCCAAAACGTAGCTGAAGTCACCCTCAAAACACAGCAAAAAGTAGCTGCTGAACAGCTCAAAAACAGCTGTGAAAACAGGCGAAAATAGCCTCAAAAACAGCCACGAAAATCTGCTCGAAAACAGTCCAAAAGAGCTCTGAAAAGCCATCAAAAACCAGCTCAAAACACCTTAAAAACGCAGTTAAAACCCAGCCCCGAAATCCAGCTGAAAGCAGCCCCAAAACACCAACCAAAAGCACCACAAAACAGCCCCGATAACCAGCTATGAAACCACAGCTGGCAGTCTCTGACACCCCAAATTCGAACCACAACTACACCGAAAATCCAGTCGAGTTGCAGGTAAAATTTCCGGTGACAATGGTCGTCCATTTGAGTTGTTGGTCAAGAGGTCTGTTAGCAGGTTTCGGTTCGAGGTCGTCAGGCTTCAGTCAAGTTGTTCATTTGTGGCCTAGTTCACTTTTGAATTGTAAAGCTGTGAAATATTGAAAATTCAGGTTCATATTTTTAGGTTCATTTCTTGTCTTAACCTTGATTAATGTTGATTTAGTGTTCAAATGCTATGGATTTTGTGCTTGAATGAAACACTATTCCTGGCTCATGATAATATTTTGTCTCTATGCTTGCCTACTGTTCATTTTTGGCTATTTATGAGTTAAGGTAGTTCTATGATTAATCAGTTATTGTGACTTCAGAATAGTTCAAAGATCTTTGTTTGAAACTTAGTTTCATATTAGCTGTTGCTTCTCTTGGTTAGCCGATCATTTTAGACTAGTATTGGATTGTCAAATATGAGCCATTGAGCAATAATGGGCCTTGTGAAGTTGAACATGGGTTCTGATATTGGCCGTGTGATTTTTTGGTTTTAATTATTGAAGTGCTGATAGGTGTGAGAAGGCACGGGAGAAAATATGTTATTGATATTGGATGATAAATACAATACAAGAGGTCCCTATTTATAACTATACACTACAAGGAGATATTATTCCTCTTCCAATGTGGGACAAGACTACACTATACATATCTATAAACTAACACTCCCCCTCAAGCCGGTGCATACACATCATATGTACCGAGCTTGTTACACATGTAACTAATACGAGAACCAGTAAGACACTTAGTGAAAATATCTGCTAGTTGATCATTCGACTTTACAAACTTTGTAACCATATCTCCTGAAAGTATTTTTTCTCTGACAAAGTGTCAGTCGATCTCAATGTGTTTAGTCCTCTCATGGAACACCGGATTTGACGCAATATGAAGAGCAGCTTGGTTATCACACACTAGTTCCATCTTGCTGATTTCTCCGAACTTTAACTCCTTGAGCAACTGCTTGACCCAAACTAACTCACACGTCGCCATAGCCATGGCCCGATATTCGGCTTCGGCGCTAGATCGAGCAACTACATTCTGTTTCTTGCTCTTCCACGAGACCAAATTACCTCCTACTAGAACACAATATCCAGACGTAGAACGTCTATCAAAAGGTGATCCTGCCCAATCAGCATCTGTGTACCCAACAATCTGCTCGTGGCCTCGATCCTCGAATAGTAATCCTTTGCCTGGAGCTGACTTTATATACCGAAGAATGCGAACAACTGCATCCCAGTGACTATCACATGGAGAATCCATAAACTGACTTACAACACTCACCGGAAAAGAAATGTCAGGTCTAGTCACTGTGAGGTAATTCAATTTGCCAACCAACCTCCTATATCTCGTAGGGTCTCTAAGAGGCTCCCCATGTCCAGGCAGAAGCTTAGCATTCGGATCCATAGGAGAGTCAATAGGTCTGCAACCCATCATTCCAGTCTCCTCAAGAATGTCTAAGGCATACTTCCGCTGTGAAATAACAATACCTGAGGTAGACTGAGCGACCTCAATACCTAGAAAATACTTCAATCTGCCCAGATCCTTAGTCTGGAAGTGCTGAAAGAGATGTTCCTTCAGATTAGTAATACCATCCTGATCATTACCAGTAATAACAATATCATCAACATAAACCACTAGATAAATACACAGATTAGGAGCAGAATGCCGATAAAACACAGAGTGATCAGCCTCACTACGAGTCATGCCGAACTCCTGAATAATTGTGTTGAACTTACCAAACCAAGCTCGAGGGGACTGTTTCAAACCATATAGTGACTTGCGCAATCTACACACACAACCATTAAACTCCCCCTGAGCAACAAAACCAGGTGGTTGCTCCATATAAACTTCTTCCTCAAGATCACCGTGGAGAAAAGCATTCTTAATGTCTAACTGATAAAGAGGCCAATGACGTACAGCAGCCATGGACAAAAAGAGACGAATAGATGCTACTTTAGCCACGGGAGAGAAAGTATCACTATAATCAAGCCCAAAAATCTGAGTATATCCTTTCGCAACAAGACGAGCCTTAAGCCGATCAATCTGGCCATCCAGGCCGACTTTGACTGCATAAACCAAACGACAACCAACAGTAGACTTACCTGCAGGAAGAGGAACAAGCTCCCAAGTGTCACTCGCATGTAAAGCAGACATCTCGTCAATTATAGCATATTGCCATCCTGGATGAGATAGTGCCTCACCTGTAGACTTAGGGATAGAAACAGTGGACAAAGAAGATATAAAAGCATAATGTGGTGACGACAGACGATGATAACTTAAACAGACATAGTGGGGATTAGGATTAAGTGTGGATCGTACACCTTTGCGGAGTGCAATTGGTTGACTAAGAGGAGACAAGTCCGCAGTAGGTGCAGAATCTGATACGGGGCGTGAATCACCTGGGCCTGATGCTGGATGTGGACGACGATGATAAGTCAAGAATGGTGGAGCTGCAGAAGGTTGAACTGGATTATGTGGAGGAACTGGAGCTATAGGTGGTGGAGCTACAACCGGAATTGTAGGTGGTGGAACTGGAGCTATAGGTGGTAGAGCTACAACTGGAGCTATAGGTGGTGGAGCTACAACTGGAGTTGTAGGTGGTGGAGCTGGAGTGACTGAATCTCCAAAAGATGAAACTGGTAGGTACCTCAGAAATATCTAAGTGATGACCTGAACCTGTGAAGTATGATTGGGTTTCAAAGAAGGTAACATCAGCGGACATAAGGTACCGCTGGAGGTCAGGAGAGTAGCATCGATACCCCTTTTGTGTTCTCGAGAAACCCAGAAATACGCACTTAAGAGCACGAGGAGCTAACTTATCTGTTCCTGGAGTAAGGTTATGGACAAAACAAGTGCTTCCAAAGATACGGGGTGGAAGAAAGAACAAAGGTAAGTGGGGAAACAAGACAGAGAATGGAACTTGGTTCTGGATAGCTGAAGATGGCATACGATTAATAAGATAGCAAGATGTAAGAACGGCATCCCCCCAAAAACGCAACGGAGCATGAGATTGTATGAGTAAGGTACGAGCAGTTTCAATAAGATGTCTATTTTTTCTTTCAGCTACCCCATTTTGTTTAGATGTGTACGGACAAGATGTTTGATGAATAATCTCATGAGATTTCATAAACTGCTGAAATGGGGAAGACAAATACTCTCGGGCATTATCACTACGAAATGTGCGAATAGAAACCCCAAATTGATTTTGAATTTCAGCGTGGAAGGTCTGGAAAATAGAAAACAGCTCAGATCGATTTTTTATCAAAAATATCCAAGTGCACCTGGAGTAATCATCAATGAAACTAACAAAGTAGCAGAATCCTAAGGTGGAACTGACCCGACTAGGACCCCAAATATCTGAATGGACTAAAGTAAAAGGTGACTCTGCTCGATTATCAAGACGTCGAGGGAAATGGGAGCGGGTATGCTTACCAAGCTGACATGACTCACACTCTAGAGCTGACAAGTGAGATAAACCAGATTCCATTTTCTGAAGTTTTGACAAACTGGGATGTCCCAACCGTTTATGTAATAAATCTGGTGAATCAGTAACATGACAAGTTGTAGCAGGAAGACAAGATGTGAGTCCATGTGATTTAGCAAGGATAAGGTAATAAAGTCCGTTTGATTCACGCCCGGTACCAATGATCCGCCCCGTACTGCGTTCCTGTATAAAAACATGGTCATCAAGAAATAAAACAACGCATTTAAGTGATTTGGCTAAGCGACTAACAGCTATGAGATTAAAAGGACTATTGGGAACATAAAGGACTGAATCTAAAGGTAAGGAAGGAAGTGGGCTTGTTTGACCTATTGCAGTTGCCATGGTTTGAGACCCATTGGCCATTGTGACTTTTGGAAGAGATTGAGAATACGAAATAGTAGTGAAAAGAGATTTGTTACCAGAAATATGATCTGATGCACCTGAATCAATGACCCAAAACTCAGAGGATGAAGATTGGGAGAAACAAGTCACGCTATTACCTGTTTGAACAACAGAAGCTATCTCAGACGATGTCTGCTTACATGCTTTATACTGAAGGAACTCAATATACTCTGCTAAAGAAACCATCCGACTATTCAAAGCATCGGTCCCCATGTCGCTACAATTTGTAGTAGTAGCTGAAGAAATAGCTTGAAAAACACTGTTTACAGCAGGAAAACAGAACACTGTTCTGCGCCGGAACACTGTTCACGCCGGAAACACTGTAGCTCGCCGGAAAATTCCAAAGTTGTCGGAATTTGTTGTAACCAGGATGGATAGACTCGGAATTCCTTTGTGAGCAAGCTGTCCTGAAGAAATATTTTCAAAAAATGGCCAGAGAAGTCACTGTTCACGCCGGAAAAATATAAAAGTGGCCGGAATTTGATTTGAATTAGATGGGTAGGCTCGGAATTTTGAGGAGAACACACTGTCCTGAAGAAGCTTCGCGAAAAAATGGCCGGAAAGTGGCCGGAACCCTCGCCGGAAAAGTTGTTTCCGGCGCGTGGAGGAGAGTGGCGGCTTTTCTGCCGGATAAAATTTCAAGGGGTTGGTAGTCGGAGGGTGATCTACCTGATGGTGGTGTTGGTTTTAGCACAACACCGACAGAAAGTGACTTTCACTTAGACAAGCCTTAGGTCACCGGAAAAATTACACGATGACTAAGTTCTTTCTTCCCGGTTAACGCTGGAATGACGCACAGCGATCTTTTCTCACTAATGCTCTGATACCATGTGAGAAGGCATGGGAGAAAATATATTATTGATATTGGATGATAAATACAATACAAGAGGTCCTTATTTATAGCTATACACTACAAGGAGATATTACTCCTCTTCCAATGTGGGACAAGACTACACTATACATATTTGTAAACTAACAAGTGTTTACAAAATTGTTTCTAAATTATTGGCAGAAAGACTCAAGGCAGTAATAAGAGAAAGAACCCAAGGTGCTTCTTTTGATTGATTTAGGCCTAGGTTAGAGGCGCGGCCCCATGGGTAATAGAAAGAATAATTGTGAGTGAGAGATGTGGGTTGCGGTACATCCAAGGTCCATTACATAAAAAAAAAAAGAGCGGAAATAACTATTGTGAGGGAGTGAGGCGAGTCGTGAATCAATTCAAGACTCGTCGCAAAAAGAGAAAGGGAAGAGTGAAGATAGACAAAATAATTGTCTCGGATTTGCAAGAGATAAATAATTTATGAATATCGTAGCTTGCTTTAGGCACGATCAATAATATGAATTGTCATGGCTATGGGTACAGTTCCCGTGGCATAGTCATGACATAACTAGGGGTGGGCATAAAATCCGAAAAACCGAATGCCGAACCGGACCGAATTAATTCGGTATTTCGGTTTCGATTTTTTCGGTATTAAATTTTCGGTTATTCGATATTTCGGTAGATCGAAATACCGAATTATTTAAGTATTTCATGTGTTTCCTAATTCCTATCCTAGTCCTACACTGCCCTAGCCCAACCCAAAATTTTATGTTTGTATTTCTAGTCCAATAAGACTAAGCCCAAGTCCCTTACTCTCTTAGTCTCTTTCCCTTGTTTCTAACGATAGGAATTAGAATTAGGTTTCTCTCAAATCTCAAGAAAGAACTAAGAAGTGAAGAACAGATCGTCTGCGATTGCGAGTGCTGCGAGTGCGATAGAGACGGCGTCACAGTGACTTCACAACCTCGGCGCCGACGACTCTCAAGTGTGACGGCTTGTTTCCTCATTTTTTACCTTCATTCTTCAATCTCCAACTCTTCAACAGGTTCACAACTTCTTTAATCTTCAGTTTGTATTTTGTAACCAATAGCTTCTTTTTTGGTTACAAAAGGCGGTATAAACTATAAAGTATAAACGTATGTATTGACATAATGTTATTTGTTAGCCACAAATATTTGACGCTGTTGTCACTTTAGAAAGGGATGTAAAGCAAAACTCTTAAAGATTAGTATTCTGTTTTCTTCTCCTATGGTTCCAAAATATAGTTCCTTTTGCCTTCTTTCTTTTTTCCCACACCTTTGGACTCTATGGCAATTTGTTGATTTATTCAACTTGGGCGTAGTCCAAATGAATTTTATAATCTTTTAGGAATGCAGTGCAATTTTGTTTCTGCTTGCTTTGGCTCTTAGCAGTGTTAGCACAACGTGATACATTATGTATCAAACCGAAACCGTACCGAAACCATATCGAACCAAAATAAGAAATACAGCACCGTACCGAACTACTTTGGTACGGTATTTGGTATACACAATTGATAAACCGAATACCGAAATACCGAACCGAAGTACCGAATGCCCACCCTTAGACATAACTCCAAAACTCAGGGGTACTTTCGCATGGCTTGACCCTATAACTTCAAATCATTTAGTAAAAATAAACATGTCGTAAATTGCGGGTGCGTTTCACGTGGCGCGATTTGCGGTATATATAGAACGGCAAGTGTACGACATCGTAACTTGTTCAAATAAATTCTAGAAATACTAAAAGCGGTTTAAATATATAATAAAAGTGGTAAAAGGTAAAAATGCACATAGGTCTAAAACATGTCATAATCAAGTAATTAAGCCAAGTGTAATTGTAAAGCAACCGTGCTAAAATCACGGAATCCGGGAGTGCCTCACACCTTCTCCCGAGTTTACAGAATTCCTTACCCGATCTTCTGTGTTCGCAAACCGTAAATAGAGTCAACTTTCCTTGAATTAGGATTTTAAAATAAATGGTGATTTGGGACATCTTAAATAATTATTCCAAGTGGCGACTCTTCTAAAAATAAAATAAAATCAATCCCATTTCAAATAAAGTCACTTTAATTGGAAAAACTCCTTTGCCCCGCAAAAAGGAGGTGTGACAAAGTTTAAGCCAGAAGATGTACAAATTAAGCTGTGCTCAACTTGACAATTACAACCAAAAGTGGAGGATTCTTATTCCACTTTTTCAGCCTTTTTCTTTTTAATGATGTTATTCCATTCTTTCCTCTTATCCTAATGCAACCAGCAATGAGGATAAACTGATGCAAGCAGCAATGCAAACAACAGCAGCTAGCTCTAGTAATAAAATTAGCACATAGAAGTACAACAAAAACAATAAATAAATGCTAGTTGGAGTCGGCTATATGAATCATTTTTTATCCATTCTGCTCTATTTGAGCCTGTTCTCAATTAAACTTATGTTCAGTCATTCCCCATTTCTTGGGGTAAAATTGAATACAACAACATATTAACTACTAGAATATTCAAGGATAATTGCTTTATGTGGTACTTGCATCATCTAAGATGTATAAGTATGCCAATATGGCTTTAAAACTGTTCGTTCTAATATGAAACAGAAATGCAGAACTTTATTCAGCGTATGAGAAAGAATATTATTAGTTTGACAATTTGTGATTTTTTTCTTTCAAGTTTTTCAAGGTTGCTGAACTCATTAAATTCTCTTCTTTCACTTGGGACAAAAGGCGAGGGCAAAATATTGTATTACAAGAAAACTAAAGGAAGCATGTCAATGTAAAGGAAAAAGACGTGAACAATCCTAGAATATTTGCCAAACAATCATTATATTAGTGGCATACAGATAGGGATAAAGATAGCACCTTTAAATGAGTCAAACGTTAATCTATCTATCATCCATGAGAAGAAACAACAAAAGTAACCATAGGGAATAAAGCACGATGGTCTACTTGAAGGACAGGAGATTTAGTAGAGAAATTACCTAAAAGCGAGATCAGGATGTTGCTGAGAGTAAGAGATCTAGGGGAAGCGGAGATTATTGCAGTTTATGAGAGATAAGAGAGTAATACTTTTACTCCTTGTGACAGGAATGGCATCAGAACTGATGGAAACAAGAGTTTGGGAAATCCTCTGTTTTCGCTATTTTTTGTGTGAAAGAAGAATGAATTTTGCTTGAAATTGAAGCTTTCCCTTACCGAGATGCTATTTTGCAAGAAAAGAAAAACTCTAGGCGGGCAATGTGCTGTGAATTTTCAGTCATCACGTTAAGTTTTTGGTGAAATCAACAAGTTTTCCTTTGTCTCTTAGAAACTCGATCTTTTGGAAAATCGTGATTGAACTTGAATTGAATTGGATTGGTAAATTGATTTGGCTTAAAATTTGATTTTGAATTGTGATTTGTGAATCATTATTAAGAAAAATTGTGATTTTTGAACTGAATTGAATTTTACTAGAGATTGATACTATAGTTTGTATTCACTATACAAACACTCGTTCGAACGATTGTGAAGTAAATTATGTTCGGAATGATAGTTTGATTCTAATAAATTGTTATTCTGCAATTGTTTTTTATTTTATATTTAAATTATATTGTTTGGTTTTACGTTGTTATGACTGGCAAGTTTCTGTGGAACAGTGGACCTCAATTCCTGTGTCCACAATTTCTATTAATATATGTCTTTGGTTTTTGTTTTTGTACATTATCAATCTGGTTGATGGTTTTTAATCTTATTCTTGAATGTTGTAGGAAAAGAAATGTCTTCGCTTACAATGTGGAGCTAAAATGGGTTTATTCATAAACCAAATTGGAGAAGCTATCTTGGCAATTCTTGAATAAGTATCTGAATAACATATAATGGCTAGTTTATGAAATTTCTGCACTGCCCATTTGAAGGTATGCTGAAAAGGTCGAAACTTTTGATTCACATACGTGAAGAGCTAGGAACTCTGTATAAGAACCCTTCTTTTGCATTTTGTACTTGTATGACTGATGACAAGTGTGGTAACGCTAAAGGCAGTGGTGGGTCGGAGTCCGAGAATGAATGGGAAAGATTGCTTAAGCCTTTTAACCTCAAGCAACTCCGAAGATCACTTAATAAAATTACCCCGTATCAGCTCAATAAATTATTGGCACTGCCTTTGGATGTACCAACATCGATGGAGCTATTCCAGTGGGCTGGTAGCCAGACGAGCTATTGCCACTCATTTGATGTCTACTATACATTGATTGACAAACTTGGGGCTGCCAAGGAATTTAAGATTATAGATAGATTGTTATTACAGATGAAAGAGGAAGGGGTAGTTTTCAAAGAGTCCCTCTTTATTGTGATAATGAAGCATTATGGAAGAGCTGGTTTACCAGGGCAGGCAACTAGAATACTATTGGATATGTGGAATACTTTCTCATGTGAACCCACATTTAAGTCATATAATCAAGTATTGGATATTCTGTTGGCTGAAAATTGTCCAAAAGTTGCTCCGAATGTGTTTTATGAAATGTTAGGGAAAGGTATTTCTCCTTCTGTATTCACTTTTTCTCGAGTGATACAAGCATTATGTATAGTCAATGAGGTAGACTCTGCTTGTTCACTTCTTAGAGACATGACAAAACATGGGTGTGTACCAAATTCAGTGATTTACCAGATTCTTATTCGTGCACTTTCAAAGTCTGATAGGGTAAATGATGCATTGAAACTTTTGGAGGAGATGTTTCTTATGGGTTGCATACCCGACATCAATACTTTCAATGACATTATCCATGGGCTTTGTCGAGCTGATAGGATTCATGAGGCTGCAAAACTGGTGGATCGGATGCTTCTCCGAGGTTTCACCCCCGATGCTATAACTTATGGCTTTCTGATGCATGCTTTATGTCGAACAGGGCGAGTTGATGAAGCAAGGGTTCTTCTCAACAAAGCACCTGAGCAGAATAATATCATCTTTAATATGTTGATTAATGGCTATGTGACTAATGGGCGGTTCGATGAAGCAAAATTCATTCTGAATGAGAACATGTTGATTAAAGGTTATCAACCAGATGTTTATACATACAACATTCTGATTCGAGGTCTTTGCAAGAAGGGATCTTTGTCTTCGGCTCATGAAGTTGTAAAAGAAATGTCATCCAAAAGTTGCCAGCCCAATGTGATCACGTACACAACCTTGATTGATGGCTTCTCCAAGGCTGGCCGTCTACAGGAAGCTTATGACCTTGTTACTGAGATGTCAGTAAAAGGTCTCAGCCTAAATATAGTGGGTTTTAACTCTCTTATATCAGCTTTGTGTAAACAAGGAATGATTCAACAGGCATTAGAAATTTTTGGTGACATGTCAAGCAAAGGATGTAAACCAGACATTTTCACATTCAATGCTTTGATTTCAGGTTTTTGCAAGGTAGACAAGATGGGTGAAGCATTGGGGATGTATCGAGATATGTTCCTTGAGGGAGTTATTGCCAATACAGTTACCTACAACACATTGATTCATGCTTTCTTGAGGAAAGGTAAAACCCAAGAGGCGCTTAAGCTTGTGAATGATATGCTATTCAGAGGATGTCCCCTTGATGAAATCACATACAATGGCCTCGTAAAAGCACTTTGCAATGATGGAGCAATTGAGAGAGCAGTTGGACTTTTTGAAGAAATGCTGACAAAGGGAATAAAACCTAATCATGTAACATGCAACATCTTGGTCAATGGCTTTTGTAGAATAGGGAAGGTTCAAAATGCCCTTGAGTTTCTGAGAGACCTGGTACATCGTGGATTGGCACCTGATATAGTCACGTACAACAGTCTAATAAATGGCTTTTGTAACAATGGTCGAATTCGAGAAGCTCACAGCCTCTTTGAAAAATTAGAAGTTGAAGGAGTTTGTGCTGATGCTTTCACTTATAACACCTTGATTTCTTCCTATTGTAAAATGCACATGCTTGATGATGCTTATACCCTGCTTACTAGAGGCATAGCTGTTGGTTTCATTCCCAATAATGTCACATGGTACATACTCGTGAGAAATTTTGTTCGAAAGAGTTATGAGTCACTAACGAGTTAGGTTAGTCAATATGAGCAAGAATTGACAGGTGGCTAAGCATCTCTATGTTTGCTGTTGATGGAGCCTCTTTTGAGTATGATTATACTTGTGTTGCTTCCTCCCCCCCACCTTTTAATTGTTATTTTTGTTGTCTGTTAGAAATATACCACCTGCGCACATATTTCAGAAATTGTCTTGTTATGATATCAATTAGGCAACCATGACATGTTACTTTATATGCTCGCACCTCTTTTTTCTCTTTCCTTTTTCTTTGTGGTGGGGGGATTTGCATTGGTTCACCTCATAGATGATGCTTGTGATTTGTATCCAGTCATAGAAGGATTCTTTGTGATGTTGTTCAAAGAATCTTGTGAAGCTTGAGCTTTTTCCCCATCTTATCTCTAGAGAAACTTGACGTAGCAGATGATGTCTATGAAATTTAATCTTGTTATCGCTGACATTATTTAGCTGATATGAAGCAAGCCAAGGATAACAATTGGGGTAAACTAGAGCAATCATATCTACCCTGATTATCAGCTGTTACTAAAGAATGCAGATCTGGTACTGGTGCTGAAATAAACAGTGACCAGAATATCCCCAAACAATGCATTCTGTTTTACTTTCTGCATGATGGAGGTATATTATGCACAAAGTTTGGCTTCATTTTTGCTGTGTTGTGCACTTCCAAATCTGGGAAGTTCACCAAACAGTGCATGAGGTCAAATGTGCCACCAAGTTGTGTGAACAACAGCTTGAACCTTGAAGCATCTTTTGTCATTGAGAATCCATAATATCTGCTCTCGTCTTCTCTCTCCCCCCAGGTACCTTCTCTTCTATCCCAAGGTCAAATAGCAAATACGAGTCCCTCGTGGAAGATTCTTAAATGTTGAGGTGACTCTCCCTATCTTATATAAATTTGTTTCTAGTTGCTTTATATTTGAACTTATACCTTGCTTCCACAAGTACTTTGTGTAGTTTCTTTGTCATTGCAATTGTTGAATTTGATTCTTTCTTCTTTTTTCTTGTGAACTTTGTCTTGGATGTCGTAAAATCATCTCCAGGCAAATGGGATGGACAAGATACTCCTTGTTCTCCCTCTCTTTTTGGTGCTGCATTGTTGCACTTGTTGGTGTTATGCATTGATATGAACTTGAAGCAGGCTTTAAAAAAAGATTTTTTAACCAGATTTTCCTTTGCACCAAATCATATTTAGTATTGTGAATCCTCTGTGGTTATTGAGTTTCTAAGTTTGGATGCAAACAACTGAATTTCTTTTTTCCCTATCCTTTGGACGGTCAACTGACAAGTAACCTGTAGATTTACTCCGTTACTGCCTTAGACTAATATTTGATAGGTCTTTCTGACTCTACACATTTTGAAATAACTAGAATTTCTGATCCAGACGCTCCATCCGATGATGACAAAATGAAGGTATCGGAAATTCACTCTCTCATTATCCTTCCTTATCGGCCGTCTAATAACATTCCATTTGGTTGACGCACAGGATGTCTTTCAATTAATTGTTCCATCCTTTGAGAATTTTCATGACGAGTGCAGCAGATCATATAGTAAAAGGGCCTTGGTCCTTGAGACTGTGGCCAAGGTCAGGTCATGTGTCATCGTGCTTGATCTAGAATGCGATAAGCTCATAACAGAGATGTTTCAGCATTTCCTTAAAGAGATAAGGTACCTCCATATATCTTATTGCTTTAAACATAATTTTGCTATCAAGGACATCTTGACTCCTATGTACCTTTGTTCTTCTATTTGTAATCTACTTTTTCCTCACAAAAAAGTGATTCTGTTTGATTGAAAATTTTGACTATAGATGTTCGCCACGGTGAGCTTCTATTGTTTGCTCTTTCAAGTATTACTTGTAATTAAGATTGAAGTCTTTTCCCAAATATTAAAAATAATTTTCTAACAATGTTTTTACTCGTATATTCTTGGATTTGCAGATTCCTTAGACTGCATCTGAAGTTTATGATCTCCATATTATCTTTTATGGGCGAAGTTTATGATCCATATACTTCTATAATTTTTTTTCCAGGACTTGTATTGTTTATAGAATTGCTTATTTATGTACATGTAATCGTACCTTTTATTGGGGTTTAAGCAATTGTTGGAGGCCAGAGTTGTGCCAAATGTGTTATTTGATTTTATGCCGAAAAGTCTCTTACTGTCCACATCTGCTTGCATACTAACTAGACATCCATTCCTCGCATTCCTCACTAAATTGAGCAACGTGATAGTGCACGTATTGAGATTCAGCTTGACCAGTATCCATAATGGAACTGGAAGGTCAATTATCCTATCAGCAAAACGGCCTATGAGCCATTTAAACTTGCATCAGTTTGTCACCCCGGTAAATAAACTTACATTTTTTCCGTTTAGAAACTTTAACTCATTCGTTTGTACTGTAATAAACCCTCCTTTGAAGCGTCTATCTCAATCGCCTTACATGAATAACACGTCAGATAGTAAGACCATTTAGTGCTTGACATTTGTAATATGTGGGCCCTATTTTTATTTTTATTTTTTTTCAAAATCAATTTACTGAATTTCTAATTTTTTCTTTCTTTCCTTTCTTCATCACCATAGCTCTGCCAGGAGTAAGGCTGGCAAGTGGGCCGGTCCAGGCCCGGGATCGCGGGCTAAACGGGCCAGGACCGTTTGGCCCGGTTTTAGTGGGCCTCGTCCGGTCTTGTGGGCCGGTCCTATGATTTGGGCCCGTCAGGCCCGGGGACCGGCCCGGTCCCTTAGCGGGCCAAACGGTCCCAACGGCTATTTTTAAAAAAAATATAGCCGTTGGGCTGTCGAAAATAGTCGTTGGCTATTTATAAAATAGCCATTTAATCCCCCAACTTTCCCCCCCCCCCCCCAAACTTTGTTTTAATCCCAAACTTTTTATAATTATACTTTTTTCCTATTTTCAATTATAAATACCCCTATCATTATTTCATTTTTTCTTACAAAATCATCAATCTATCACAATCTCTCTCTAATTTACTTCTATAATTGCTACTATTGATTACTTTATTGTTACAATTTGTGAAACAATTATGAAGTTGGTGAATTGAAGTCTTCAACGATAATCAATTTCCAACAAGTTATTCGTCAATTCGGTAAACTCGTTCCAACTCTTAAGTTTTAATATTATAATTTTGTTTGTTTTATTTACTTTGCTTGATTAATTAAGATGGCTTATTCCTTAAAAAATATGTTTAGTAAAAATAAGAAAAAATCGAAGAGTGGTGAATCTTGTGGCCAATCTGTTCCTCCTCCACTTCACCCGGCTCCCCGACCCAAACCTGTTACCCGTCCTACACCTCCTATTCTTGATAGCGATAATAGTTTATTACAATTTACCGAGAGTCAATTTTGCCATAATATTGCATCCGGTGAACAATTAAACCATGAATATATGAATGCTCTTTATGGTAATCCAACTATTGATGAAAATGATGATGAAGAAATAAATTTTGATGAAACGCAACCGGATGACGATACACCCACTAGTCCTGCTCCTAAAGTTAATCCAACTAATAATAATCCAGATGATCCCCCGTCTGACCCTCCTGTTAGTGCCCCTACTTTTTCTAGACAACCTTCTAAACGGGCAGAAACATCTCTTGTTTGGCAATTTTTTACTCAACTAAGAGAAAAAAATAGGGCTAAGTATAAAACTTGTGGCAAAGAGTTAGTTTTTCAATATGTTGGAAGTCGGGGGGACGAGAAGTTTGACTAGACACATATTGCTACACCCTCAAGATAAAGCTAGATATTTTCGTATGAAAGCTTTGGCTGAGGGGACAAGTGCACCTAGTCAGGCTGACCTTAGTACCGGGTCAAATTAATTTCAACCGGGAATTAACACTGTTACCGGTGGTATTTTATATTATGATCCAAAAAAAGATCGGGAAGAATTGGCAAAAATAGTTACTGTTATGTGCTTACCCTATAGTTTTCCTTCTAACCCCCACTTTGTGCATTATATTAGAAAAGTTTATAATCCTACTTATAAAGGTTTTCCTCGCACAACCGTAAAGAGTGATATTTATAAATATAAACATGAATATGAACAATATTTGCGCTATTTATTTACTCATATAAATTGTCGTCTTGCTATTACAACTGATATTGGTAGAAGTGGTAATGACTGTGATTACCTTACTGTTACCAATCATTGGATTGATGAGCATTGGATAATGCAAAAGCGCATTATTGCTTATAGAATAATTAATTCACGTCACACGGGGCAGTTTATTTCTAGCACGATTGCGGATATTTATAGATATTTTTGCATTAGTGATAAAATAATGTCAGTTTCAATGAATAATGCTACTAGTAACACAAATGATGTAGCCTTGCTTACCACTACACTAAGTCCTGTATTTAGTAACATTTTTCATGTTAGATGTATTTGTCATATTTACCATTTAATTGTGGGTGATGGTATGCGAATTTTAAATGTTGAAATTGAAAAGGTTAAAATGGCTCTTAATTGGCTTTTTTATTCAAACTGTAGAAGTAGACTTAGAGAATATTTTAAAAGATACGATGAATTTGGCCTAAGAGAAAGAAAGGTTCCTAAAAAATACAGAGGGTGGGAAAATTTATCAACTTGCTATTGATTCCATGAGAAAAAAGTTTAAAAAATATTTTTTTCATTTCCCCTATTTATGGTATTGCTGCATTGTTAAATCCTACTATGAAATTAGGAGGTCCTCAATTTTGGTATGAAACTGTTTATAATGGTTTAGCACTTGAAGATGAGGAGTTGTCTAAACTTTTGGACGCAATAGCCTCAATTAAAATAAATGTTCAAACTATTTATAATGCTTATCAAGTTGCATTAGATCATGCTAGACCAAATGTTCCAACTCCTTCTTCTTCTAGTTCTCAATCATCTAAAAGAACTGCGGGAGTAAGAGCACTTAGTGTTTGGGCAGGGTTCAGGGGTTCTCAAGATTCTAATACTAGTGATTTTTCACAACTAAATGAGCTTGAAGTTTATTTGTCACAGAGAATTGAGGAAGTGAATCCTGACGGCTCCTTTAATATTTTGGAATGGTGGAAGGACAAAGAAAAATGTAACTTGAAGGATATGTAACTTGTAAGGATTTATGAAATTTGTAAGAGATACCATGTAAATTAATATGTAACTTGTATTTTGGCACATGTTGATTAGTTTCTTTTTCTTCTCAATGGTGGTATTAGCATCTTGTTCTGCTCATTCCATAGGGGGGAGGAAGACTAAGAAAGATATTGCCATGATTTTTAATGCTATAATAAAAATATAACGCATTGATTTGAATATCTCTTTACAATATTTTTGTCTTTTTATATATCTTAAGCTATACATATAGTATAATATAGTATAGTATAGTATATAATATACTATATATACAACTTAAGATACTATATATACAACTTAAGATATATATATATATATATATATATATAAGCTTATATTTATACTATACTATAGTCTATACTATATATACATCTCATAAGATATATAAGCTATATTCGATATACATATATATATATATAAGCTTATATATATATACTATACTATACTATGTATACATCTTAAGATATACTATATATATATATATATATATATATATATATATATATATATATATATATATATATATATATATATATATATATATATATATAGTATAGTATAGTAGATATACATGTATATATAGTATATCTTAAGATGTATACTATCGAATATGGCTTATATACTATGTATATATAGTATAGTATAGTATAGTATATATATATATATATATATATAAAAGCTTATATTTATACTATACTATAGTCTATACTATATATACATCTCATAAGATATATAAGCTATATTCGATATACATATATATATAAGCTTATATATATACTATACTATACTATATATACATCTTAAGATATACTATATATACATGTATATCTACTATACTATACTATATATATAGTATAGTATAGTAGATATACATGTATATATAGTATATCTTAAGATGTATATATAGTATATAAATCGAATATAGCTTATATATAGTAAGATGTATATATATTATAGTATAGTATAGTATATATATATGTATATCGAATATATCGAATATAGCTTATATATCTTAAGTTGTATATATAGTATATACTATACTATACTATAATATATATACATCTTACTATATATATTATATATATATCTTAAATATATATATATATATATATATATATATATATCTTAAGATGTATATATAGTATATAAATCGAATATAGCTTATATATCTTAAGATGTATATATAGTATAGTATAGTATATATATAAGCTTATATATATATGTATATCGAGTATATCGAATATACTATGTATATATAGTATAGTGTGTGTGTGTGTGTGTGTGTGTGTGTGTGTGTGTGTGTGTGTGTGTGTGTATATATATATATATCTTAAGATGTATATATATACTATAATATACTATATATATACTATAATATATATACATAGTTTATAAGTCATATTCGATAGTATACATCTTAAGATATACTATATATACATCTTACTATATATATATATATATATAGAGAGAGAGAGAGAGCTTATATATCTTAACATGTATATATAGTATATATTCAATATATATACATATCTTAAGATGTATATATAGTAAATCGAATTATATTATATATATAAGCTTATATATATATCGAATATAGCTTATATATCTTAAGATGTATATATATCTTAAGATCTACTATACTATACTATATATATATATATATCTAGTATATCTAGTATACTATGTATATATAGTATATCTTAAGATGTATATATAGTATATTTTAAGATGTATACTATCGAATATGGCTTATATACTATGTATATATAATATAGTATATATATATTTTAAGATGTATATATAGTATATAAATCGAATATAGCTTATATCTTTATTACCATTTTTTTTCTCTAACTTCTATTAAAAAAAATTAAAAATAGAAAGTATCTGTTGGGCCCGTTTGGGCCAGGGACCGGCCCACTTAACCCGGGACCGTTAGTTCGTGGTCCCGGTCCTGAGCCGGTTGCAGCAATAAGCCCGCGAAGCTCGGGCCCGTTTAAGACTGGCCCACTTAGGATCGGCCCACTTAGAACCGGGCCCGCGAAGCCCACTTAGGACCGGGCCCGGCCCACTTGCCACCCTTAGCCAGGAGCCCGCCAAACTCCCCAAGACATCATTTTCAATGGTCAAAGTGTGACTCAACCATAGAACCTTTAAGCACCACTGAATAACTCGTTTCCGCTGTTATCGACGGCTTTGCCAGCATATTCGATCTGAAATACTTTGTCGTCCGGCAAGAATATCGTCACCAATAAGTCACAACTTGTTCCTATGCTGCTCATTTTTTAAGTTTCAATTCCTTTGTTGTGAAATACTACGGATTTTATTGATTCAATTTTAAGTTCAAAGATTTTTTGCTTTTGAACTATGAGCGACGGAACATACAGAGAAAGAGGAAAAAGAGTTTTCTTTTGTGTCAAGACAGAAGAAGAATTGGAAGGAAAGGGGAAATGTTAACGAAAAAAATAAAAGAAAAAGGAAGAGATAAGAGGACTGTGATGAGAGGGGTAATGAAGAAGATGGGGGGGGGGTCTTTTTTTTAGTATTTTTATTTCAATAAAGTGAATTCACGCGTCGAATTCGCGTGATTGGCACGCACTATTGCCACATCACACACGGCGTTGTCACACAAGCAAGGTCAACATTCAGAGGTATTTAGTAATACTTATTCTATCAAATTTGAGTATCTAAATGAGAAAGTTGTAAATTTGTTTACCGAGATAACAAAATGATGCAAGTTTAAGTGGCTCATAGGCGTTTTGATGATATCTAATGCTGCATTAAAGTAAAGTAGTGAGGTAGGAATTTTTTCTTGAATGTTGGTAAAAAATGAAAAGTTATATCTAAATAAGCGATGATGTTCTAATTGAAATAGAGGATTGCATTTTCTGTAATTCTCGTCAGCTACTTCTCGTTCTGCTTGTTGTAATGAATTTGTGAAGCTTTATTAAACCGCTACTGATGAATTCAAACTATACTGATGGGCGTCCCTGGGATGAATTCTGTTGCTGGCTGGATTTTAAGTCTCTTAGGGCTCGTTTGGTACAAGGGATAATGAATAATTAATTCCGGGATTAAATCTGAGATGACTTTATCCCATGTTTGGTTGGGATAAAATTATGGTATAACTAATCCGAAATTAGTTATCCCAAAATTATAATAATAACTAATCCCGGAATAATTAATCATGGGATAACTTGTTTTCCAACCAAACAACCCTATAGACTTATACGCTGTTAAGGATCACAAATTTTGTATGTCATGCTGCAGTTGTTAGTAGATACTATAAAATAGTGGCATTTACTCTATAGAACTTGACTTTCTTTTTGACGACCTTTTACTTTGTTTTCAGTAGCATTTCCATGTTAATTATCAATTTAGCATTATTTTTGAAATAATTGTTGTAAACCTGGTAATAAATTGTTCAACATCAATGCTTTGTGAATGACGTTAGGGTAGACATCGTGAAGTTAATCAATTACTCCCTCCCTCTCATGTTAATAGTCATGGTTACAAAAAATAGTTGTCTCGAATTATTTGTCATTTTAGAATTTCAAGACAAAATTGATAATTTTTTTTTTTTTTTACCCTTAGTAATAATTATTCTTAAGGACAGAGATAACACATAAATAGAATAAATATTCAATGAAGAGAGATTATATCTTAAGACATAAATAAAAATAAAATAATTTAATTTATTTGTTAATTAATATTTTTTAATGGGCGCGTAAAAGAGAAACACGACATATAACAGGAGACGAATAAACAGTTTAGTGGGCGTGTTTGCATGCAACAAGACCACTTATTCCGGCGCCGATGATTCCTATTTGCTTTTTCCTTTTTCCAACATCGATTTTTCCGTTTACGTGTGTCTCCATGTTAAAAAGACAATAATATCCAAATTCCAACTCCACAAAAAAGGAAATTGGAGAATTGCCTACTATTTGATGGCTAAACTCAATTTTGGGACTTGTCAAATTATTCAGAGGACAACAGAGATTCTTATACTATAGCAACCAACTCAACAGACGTCATTAATCCAGTGTACATGATATTTTGTATTTATATTATCCCGAATAGTAATCCAATGGACAACGCAGATTCAAAATTTCAATATCCCGTATTTATACCGTACAATAGACGCGGACCCAAAATTTTAATACGACGAGCACTACTATTCTATTCAACCGATGTCCCTAAACCCAAAATTGCTGGGTTGAGTACTCATACTTTAATTGCTGGGTTTAGGGACATCGGATGTTTAAGTCCATCGGCCAAATACAAATGAATTCATAAGTTGGCCTATCTTTAAATAAGCATTAATTCAAAACATCTTTCCCATAATTCTTTATCCATAATTTAGTGCCTCACAATAATTTCAAACTAGCTTAGGACAACAACTCTCGAATACTCGTAGAATGTTTTAGGCACGCTTTTAATCTATTATCCTGATTATGTATACGCTCGCGTGACATAATTATGATTTCCAAAATAAATCAAAGTATGCGTCCGCGCGACTTTGACCAAATAATCTTAATAAATAATTAAGTGTTATTAATTGTGTATACGTACGCGTGACATAATTTTGACACACCAAACAAAATGGATATACGTACACGTGTTTTATTTGAAGATAATTCCATAATTGTAATAATCAAATAATTAAAAGCGGTAAAAGGCAAAATATACATAGGTTTCTAAAATATGTAATAATCAGGTAATCAAGTCAAGAATGATTGTAAAGCGACCGTGCTAAAATTACGAAATTCGAGAGTGCCTAACACCTTCTCTTAGGTTAATAGAATTCTTATCCGATTTTTTGTGTTTCGCAGACTTATACTGAGTCAAATTTCCTTGAATCGAGATTTAAAATAAATCGGTGACTCGAAAAAACATTTTCCCCGTTAAAAAAAAAAAAAAGAAAAGGTGTGACAGCAGGTTTATCACGGAAACATTACAGAGCGTGCTTGCAGGTGCCTTTCAGTCCTGTTTATCTTCCTTTCTTTTCATCTTCTCGGCGGGATATTCTAATTTCAAGTTTGATCTTCCCTCAAATTTGCCCAAGTTTTAGTCTCTTTTTTATTTATCTTTTTCATTTATTTTTCGTGTTTTTGTTGGGTTCTTCTCATATTTTTTATAGTCATATTGTTGTCAATTAATTTTCTCCTTGCTTAATTTATGCTCTCTCGCTTTTACTTTTTCTTATGGGTTTTCTCCGGTGTTGCTTTATTGTTTATTAGAAATCACAATTTGGGGTGTATTAGTTAGTTTCTAATTATTTTGATTATAATTTCTTGCTAGAGCTTTTAGGTACATATTAGTAATTGTGCCTGATTTGCATATGTATCATGTCTCTTTGATGAATTTTGTCTTTGTTATCAACTACTTAGTGCCCAAAAAAAAAAGGTCTTATGGAAAATTTAACGTATAAAAAAATGACTGGAAGTATGAAGTGGATTGTGCACTTAAGTGTTTGTTGATATGCTCGAGTCATCTTAGTTGGAGTAATTATATTGTCTTTGACCTTTTTGGGTTGTAGCAGGAAAATCTCTAGGTGTGACTGTGCAAAGACTCTCGTGAAGAAAGTTAATTGGAGTATTTCGATTGATGTGGTTCTTGAGCTTGCTCTTGAATTTTGTTAATGCAGCAACATGACTTTTTAGGTATTGCTTAATGCTCTGATCTTCGGATGTTGAATTAAAATTTTGTGCTCCTTTAGAAAATCTTTCACGATAAGATGAATTAGGGTAGTTATTTTGGATAGAGATCAGGACAAGCAGGGGCGGATCTACCTCTTACGAGGTAGGGGTACCACGACACCCGCTCGCCTCGCTAAAATTCTTACTATGTACATAATATTTCTGTGAAGAAACGTATAAATTGATAGAATGACACTCAGAAGTCGGAAGCGGGTGCCATTGGTTCAGCCTTCCCTTTGAAGGCTTTCCTTAGCCTCATGAATGCAAGTTCGATTCCCTGTTGGAGCAGCTCCTTTAATTTTTCCTTTTTTCTATTTATTAAGATTTTTTTTTATTTTCAGTTGAGCCCCAGGGCCTCACCTCTTTTCTTTCTTTTTCTATTCTTTCCTTCCTTTTATTACTTGTTAAGTCTCTCTTCTTCATTTTTTTAACTTTCGGTCCTCATTTTGTTTCTATCATTATACTTTACTTTATGAACAATTATTTTCTATAGGTAATTTGAATTGTTTTTAATTAGCATATAATTTCTTTATTTTTAATGAAACGATATTAATTTATATATTGGAATATAATTTGAGCAATATCTTCTATTGGGTTTTGAAAAAAATTAAATGGCTTGATTGATAGTCGTTTTGAGTCGAATATCATAGGTTGAATGGTGAAGGTTTTTCTTTGAAAATAATTGTCATATAACTCAACAATTAAGATGGAAAAATAAACAAATAACAATACAAGTAAGTTAATCTAGTCAAACAATGAATATATAGTGTAGTTAAGGTATTCTTTAAGCAAATATTTATATTGGAGGCGCTCTTTCATGAAATGTTAATTTTCTTTTGCATTTTTATTTAGAATGTGTTTAAATTAAGCGTTACAAATTTGAACTAAAATCGAACTTATTTGTTTTGTGAATGAAAGGCATATTCAAATTAATCAAAAACTAACCGAACCGACCCATTATTCCTAATCTGTCTTTGTAGCTACTGACATGTATACTGTATGCATAACATGGTGGCACCGGCAACCTTCGAATCCTGGATCCGCTATAATTGGTGACTTTGTGAAACCTATGTCATTTGAAAACCTTTAGGAGCATTATGAGCTCTCCTTATTATCAGAAAACCATCACAAAGAGGTTGATCATCACACTGCGTGGAGAGACTAAATTGTTCTGGTCATCAATTTACTTATATTAAATCTTCAAGAGTTGTTTAATTAGTGCATTAGAAAAATGTCTGAAGAAATTATGATGTTTCCATATCTAATGCTTCTCCGGTTATCATCTGTTAGGAATTCTGAAGAGCTACATGCTATCAAATTTTTCAATTAAAAGTTTATAACTTGGTAGCAATTCTAGGTCCCTTGAACGGGCATTTGTAGATGTATATGATGTTAACAACTTTTTATGCAGTATTACAGTTTACTACTTTCTACTATAATTTATACCATTTTATTAATTATAGAAGCTTATACTTTGTTTGTCTCTGTCAGCGGAGTTTCCTTTTTGCCGGTAGATTCAAAAGACTATTCAGCATCAGAAAGTTCATTGGCACTTTATATGAAAGTGACCGACTGTTCGGGATATACAAATTTATTTGTTATTAGATCATATATTCATATTCAAGTGTAAGCATCTCATTCTTCTAACTTTTCCTTCCCTTTTGGTTCTTCAACAGGGCATTATCAATGTTTCCGATGTAGCCTAAAATAGAAATATGCTTGTATTTTGGGTAATTTTATATTGTTGGTACCCATTGTTAGCTATAGTTGCTGGTTTTAGTTTCAATGATCCCTTTTTGACACTACTTGACAAGAAAGATATAAGTAAGACCTTTTTATATGTTGTTAAAATATTGATTGCTCAAACTTTTTAAGTTTGATCAGTCATAACTTCCTATGTCATTATTTTCATCTCTTCTTTTCAGCTTGTGAACCCTGCTGAAGCTGAAAGAGAAATGAATGATGCTAAAAGAATCTTTTGCCGGCGCACTCTAAGAGATCTAATTCTCTTAGAGAGTTTCACTATTTGCTCAAGGTACTAATATGTTGACAACATTAGTAGCATTTATGATTATTGGAGTTGTAACTAACATCTTCTTTGAGCAATTATCTACACTTGATTTCAGACTGGGTACAACCCAAGGTCACCATTCCCTTTGGTTTTCACAATCAAAAAATCATTTGAAGGTTTACAAGAAGATAAAAAAGAAGAGAATGTAATATAATATATTGTGGTAAACCATAGTGTCCTAAATTTTTTATTGCATTGTAGGAAGTATGAAATTAAAACAAGATTGGCAAATTGCCGGAGGCCTATGCTTTTTTGAATCCAATCGTAGATATTATGCTACTTCTTTTCGACATTAAGAAAAAATAATTATGTTCTTAATGATGATGTTGTTGAACAAAAAGAATAAAAGTATGGCAATCCTAAAGCTCGGAATTCTATGCAATTTATAGTAATTATAGTTGTTATTGCTATTGTTTAGCGCTTCCTTTAACATCTTTCTTGCAGATGAAATAATCAAAAGTTTCTTTTTTCTTTTTGCAGTTAAAATAATCCAGCATGATGTTAATCGTGTTCGTGAGTCCGGCAAAATCAAAGATGACATAGTGCCTCATAGAGCCTCGTGTATCTAGGTATTTCAATAATGAATAAAAATGAAGCATTTTACATATCATGTTATCCAACTATTCTGAATCAAATTTTGGACGTTAGCATAAATCTGGATAATGTTCAAGTCAACGTGGACCATGTTTGAGATCAAATTGGATATTTGAAAGACACTATAATACCTAAGAGGCATTATACCAAATGAAGAAAAAATACTTACAGAGAAATTATAGGGAGTGGGTGTAACTTGAAGGATGCCATCATGCTTTAAAGGCATTATGCCTAATGGAGCGCCAAGTATTGCTTTATGTTCATACTTCAAGTTGTCCTTGACCTTTTGGTCTTCATCTGTGCCTTATTAATCTCCTGATTTTTGTGACAGCACACGCCTTAACAACACAAAATTTGATTACTAAGGGAATTTGACGCAGGTGACAGTTATATAGAGTTGTTGGTGGGGCTGTCAAAATATATTGGCAGCCCTATTTCTTCCAAGAAAAAACACAAGACCAACTTAAACAAAAGAGGTATCCTGTCTACCATTTAACTTTCTTTTGAATTTTGTTCATTGAAAAAATCATTTCTTATTTTTGGGCCATGGTTTAGTGTCTTGCAGGAAAATTATTGTTGTTTGTATGAGGGTTGTCTGATATTGGTATGCAAATTTGGGAAGGCTGTATATCATCATGGCTTCGTTTTCTGGAATCCTCCAAAGACCGATAGTTGCGGCATCTGCAGTCGCTATAGCTTCTGTATCTACTGATCTTCATGAAAAATTTTGGCCCTCAAAATCGATAGAGAATTCTTCTTCTGAAGCATTGCAAGAAAAGATAACATCATGGGTGTCTCAGATATCCGTATCTAAGCTTACCAATTTGTCCTTCGTCACCAGAATACGTGTTCCAAGTCCCAGCACCAGCACCAGTTCTGGTTCTGTTTCAAATCTTTCGTGTTCTTCCCTAGGCACTTCTTCCGTGTTGGTCAATTTTTATCAATCAGCAGCATTGGCCAAGTCTGCAAATCCATCAACATATACTTATACAGTTCCTTATTCGCCTTCGGAGGTGTTGTATAGATGGCATTTACCAGAGCCAAATGCCGTTGATATTTCAGGGAATTCTGATTGTTCATCAGTAAAGTCTAGGACTGTGGTAGTATTGTTGGGATGGTTAGGTGCAAAACAGAAGCATCTAAAGAGATATGCAGAGTGGTATGCCTCAAGAGGATATCATGCCATTATATTTACTTTCCCAATGTCTGAGATTCTTAGCTATCAAGTCGGGGGAAAGGCAGAGCAGGATATAGAACTGCTTGTGAACCATCTTGCTGATTGGTTAGAAGAAGAGCATGGAAAGAACTTGGTCTTCCACACTTTCAGTAACACGGGATGGTTAACGTGAGTACTCTTTGACAATCATCAACTTAGAAACAGAAGTATATGCGTTTTTCTTAAAAATTGTCTGTGAATTACTGATCGAGTTCTTTTATTCTTGGCTTTATAGTTATGGTGTCATTTTGGAGAAGTTTCAGAAACAAGATCCTATTTTAATGACAAGAATCAAAGGTTGTATTTTTGATTCTGCTCCTGTAGCTGCTCCCGATCCACAGGTATTGCTGTCTCTGAAATTGCCATCATATGATTTCTTTTTCATGCAAGTGCTGGAAAGAGTCTTTCTACATGTGTAGTTTATTTATGAGGTTTAATGCAAAGCAATTGTTAAGAGCCATATTTTTCTATTGAAATCCAATTATATCATCCTTTTATCGGATAAGTATTACAAGTTCTGTATACATATCACGGTCTAGCCATTTTGAAGATTGCTTAATTTGTACTCTAATCAGGACCGATTGTTCTCTTAATTTAATACTGTTGCTTTCTTCTATCTTAGGCCTTAAACTATGTTGGTTGCTTGGCAAAAGATATTCTTAAACTTGATAATGTGGAAGTTATTTAGAAATGCCATCTTTCTACGTCATCTCATTCTTGCTTTAGTCTTTTTCTCCCTTTCGCGGCTGGGAGTCAGCTGTGGAGTTTCGGGGGAGGGGAGGTGGTACTTGTGTAGTATTTAATAAATGTTAAATCATATTTTGGGCGCATGGAACTTTGATTTGATAAGTTGAAATTAACACAATCAAGTTCTCATATTTTGTGTCAAGGTATGGGCTTCTGGATTCTCTGCTGCCTTTTTAAAGAAGAATAGTGTTGCAACCAAACGCATCATGACTTTAAGCAACAAAGATGCAGATGTGACAATAGAAACCAAAACTTCTGCGGATGCTAAGCCTGCGGTAACTGAAGCAGCTTTACTAGTAGTACTGGAGAAGTTCTTTGAGGTGGTTTTGAACCTTCCCGCCGTAAATAGGTAAGGACATCTCTTTAGATAAAGTCTGTTTCCAGAATTGCCTTTTCTGCGAGTGGTTGTGATAAAATGTTTTTAAGCCTGCAGTATTTAATAGAAGTACCAAAATTGTATCTACTTTTCGTCTTTGTACTCACCTATAAAGTAGACCTTGTCGATGTCATGTCCACTCTCCAATGGATTGCAATTAGTACGTGTAGCAAGTGCCAAAGATAGGTCCCTCTATGTACTTACATTGATCTTTGGATGAAATTGCAGGAGACTTTCTGATGTTCTAGATCTATTGACATCTGGGCAACCAAGTTGCCCACAATTGTACATGTACAGTCAGCACTTTCTACACCTCATGTTGATCATTTCAGAAATGACCCAGAATTATATACTTTACAGCTTACCCAATTTCTTGAGGATTCCATTCTAAGCTCTTGCAAACAGTCTTCCTGAATAATTCCTAACCACATTCATTCTTTTAGCCTTTTCTTCACTTTTTACCAAATACTTTGGTAAAACTTCTGTTTTCCAACTTTAAAACAGATATACATTTATAATACATTGGTGTAGGTTTGTTAAATATACAGTAAGAATAAGATTCTTTTATTTTATTTTAGTTGTTTCTGTGGTCTCCCAGCAATAAAGTTGCTGCATTGTAACCCAATTTTATATATTTATGTAATTATGCTACATGCCATTCTTGATAATCTTGCCATTGACCATTTCTCCTTGGTAAGAGCACAGTTAGGAAAGAAACTATTAACATGGATAAGCCTAACAACAGATTCTACTCTTTACTTTCAATGTTTTAAATTGTTTATCCACTTCTTTAGGATTGTACAAAATGATGACTCCTTGCTAAGAACTTTTTAGTATTTTATCCATGTTTCTGGACTGTGTTTTATAATCAGCCTGTACTTTATAAGACACTATGTTCTCTAATTTATTTGGTACAGTTTGACTTGGCTTAAAGTTTAAGAAAAACAATAAAGACTTTTAAAACTTATGGTTTTAAATATGCCATAAGAACTCTTAAATATGCTATAGCAATTGTATGGCTATAAAAGTCTCATCATACTATACTAAAAGTTGAAAGACTAAAATGTCCATTTAAAGCTAAACGACATTTTTGCCCTTTAATCAAACACAATTGTCATAATACTAATGTACACAATCGTAAAATTAAAACTCTTCATGGTAGACACTATCAAGAGTCACAAAGTTAATGGAATTGAGCCTCTTCTACTACCTATCATTAAGTATGGTACTACCAAGAGTCATAAAATTAATGGAATTGAGCTTCTTCTACTACCTATCATTATTAGATGTTGTAAACTATAGGTAGTAGATAACCTCGATTAAGAAAGTATGTTAAGTGAATTTAAACTACAATGCAAATGAAAAGACATTGTTATAATTATCTCATCTAGGCTCTTGAGGTTGATATAACTCCGTTTAGATACATACGACACTTTGATACACTCTTTAAAACAAAGCAAAAATCTTGTTCAGAGAACTAAGGGTTTGGGTTGAATCAAAATATTAAAGGAGAGGAGAGGACAGAGAAAGCTAGAGCAAAAATCGAGAGAAAGAATGATAAAGAAACAAAAGTAAAAATGATAGAGCTAATAGCAGTATTGTTGGTGTCAGGAGGCCAAAATTAGATCTCCCAAGCAGAAAATTAGTAATCACACTACTGTCTCAAGCAAAAGAATTCTGAAGGCTTTACAATTATCTTCCCGGGAAGAAGAGCATAGTTGTTTTATATGCCCCTTGGCAAAGGTCGCAAAGCGATTTTAAGCGTGGCATTTAGCTTGTGGAGTGTGTCTTCAATAGACAAATTTCTTATGGTAAATTTTATGGTACCATGTTTTAGAAATAATAGTGAATTTCACTTGCATATTACTTTAGTAAGTAATTCTGTTTATTGGTTAAATCTGTTTTAGGATGAATAACATATTATGAAGAGCTTGGCACACTTGACACTAAAAGGAACAAAGAAGTCTACAGTAAACAAATTGTTTTCTTTCGTTCTCTTTTGTTCTTTTTCCGAGTTATCTATTATCAGAATTACTCTTTCTTGTTCTGCCAATCGAAGATCCTCTCAATTTATTATTATTCTATGCCCAGTAATATCCCACACTATGGAGTCTGGGAAGAGTAGTGTGTACGCACAGTGGCGAAGCCAGGATTTTCATTAAGGGGAGTCAAAATATAAAGAAATAAACTCACCAAGAAGTTAAGAGGTGTCAATATATAGTATATATACATATATTTTTTTAAAAATTACCTAGCTACATAGTGTAATTTTTCGATTAAAAGGGGTGTCGGTTGACACCCCTTGAGTGCATGTGGCTCCGCCACTGTGTACGCAGACCTTACCCCTACCTCGTGAGGATAGAGAGACTGTTTCCGATAGACTCTCGGCTCATGAAGATCCTCTCAAGGCTTTTAATTTTAATTCATTATTTTTGATACCGGTGTTGATGGTCATATTGCTACTATATGTGCAGTCCAGAAATTAAATCACTCTGGTGTGCTCAAATTTGGTTGATTGTGCCTTATACTTGGATGATAACTCAATCGTAGATAACATTAAACAACTTAATTGACGTTAGGGCAGAGCATTTTGTGTGGCTTGTTTTATAATATGGAAAAATAATGACCACTATATTGCATTTAGCTTAATAAATCGTTGCATTAAAGATTTGATCTGAAGCAAAAAAGATAGAAACGAAAATAGAATGTGACTAAAATCGATGCATAGACAAAGATCATATGCAAGGGCGAGATAAAATGAAAGAAGTTCAGGTGAAGACGGATAATTACATCTAAATTAAGTAGTGAGAAAGTACAATCTGATTTTTTTATTCTGCAAGTATTTTTTTCTATTTAAATCTAAGTTTAAGCATTACCATTATTTTGAAGTCAATATCTCGAGAAATCATTTGTGAAACTGGATTTAGAAATAAAAAATATTAAGCATGTTGTGCTACTCTACAAATTAAATGAGTACAACAAATTTAAAAGCTACGGCTATCTCCAACTTATTGAATCATTTACAATCTATTATTTGTTATGAAGTAATTCTTAATTTTGATTTGAGCAGTAGAATACTATGACTGCACAAAAATAATTTATTTTGAAGCTACGAAAAATATTATCTAATTAATTATTTATTTTTATATAATATGTTGTGGGAGATCAGAAGGGTTACTTTTTTTGTTCTTTGAAGTTTATACATAGTTCCAGATGATTTTTCAACTAATTTGTTTGAGATTTTTCACTAAGAAAAGCTGAGTCTTGCCTCATGTATTAATACATAGGTTATTCCAGTCAAGTCAGGTCTAGAACAAGTCGGGCTTAAAAATACCCAGTCAAGTCAGGTTTGGAAGTTTTATTTTTATGTTATAATTTAACAAATATAATACGATATATTTTTTATTTGAATGTTATGAAACTTCTAAATTATAATAAATAAATTAAACATCAAACTTTAACGAGTAAAATATTACAAACTTAAAGTTTTAAATAAGATTTTTAATGTATATTAAGTAAACTTAAAACATAACCACTAAGAACAATATTTGAATAAAAATTTCTCAGACTTAAGAGCTTTATATTTTATTAAAATAATATCTTAAACATGAATGTCACGACCCAAAATCCCACCAAAGATCGTGATGATACCTAACCTCTGAGACTAGGTAAGCCAATCACACTAACAACATTCAATAATCAAAAGTATATTTAAAAATTTGCTCATTGCTGGCCATTGGACTCAGCAATACATTGAAAGATTAGAAGAGCATATTTTAGAGTTTACTTCTTAGAAGGATATGAGGAAATATATTTAAAATAACTTATTACCTTATCAAAAAGTATATTTAAAATTTGCTTATTCTAGCAAGAGGTCTCTAAAGATTACCTTTTTGTGGTTCAAAATGGTATTGGAATGGAAGCTCAATACAATTCAAAAAAATTTTATAACTTCTTATTCTTTGCAGTAGTTGGTGTTTTGTCTACTTTGAACATTAAAATTTGTAAGGTCCATGGTTCTTTGGTTATTTTTAACTTGATACGTTTTCTTTTGTTTAGGAGGCATAGTTAGTATTGGCAATTTGCATTTCTATTATGTATTAAGGAAAGAAGCAGGCTACTCTTCTCGACATCTCTGCTTCTGGGCAGGTATGCGGTTATGTTTTTAAATATATTACCCTTTGGATTGTTGATTTATGCTAACTAGAAAAAATATTTCATAGGTCATTTTGAATTTGGTAACCTTGACAATCTCTACTGTGGAAACTTTATCATTTTGCTCTGCTGCTTTCAATTTTCCCCAATACTGCTAATGGGATGGGCTATCACACACTATTCATTTAGTATACCCCATTTTCTGTGTTGCAGCAGCACTATCAATTTTTTCTGTTAAGAAAAAAAGGTGGTACAAATATCATTGAATGGAGTATTGTATGCAATACCAACCTACAATATTGCGCAATTACATACAATTTGAAAAAGAGAACAAGTGGAGTTGAAAGAGCATTGTTTTTTTTGCAGATACTGTAAATAGAAGAGCAAAATTAGGCTCATATAGTATAGAAGAATCTTTTGGATTATGGTCATCTATTTTGATTTCAATATTAGAGTATTTTATCTACTATCATCACCACAATTGAAAAATAAAACTAGATACATGTTAGGCCCGAGCTGGCACAGGCCATCGCCACCTAGTCTTTCAATAAAAATATACTTACATGAATTGGCATGTCCTTTGGAGAGGATATCTTCGAATGAGAAGAGAAAAAAAAAAGGACAGCTCGGTGCACAAAGCATCCCGTATTCATATAGGGTCCGGGGAAGGACCGTATCCAAGAGGTATGATGTAGACAGCCTACTCTAATGCAATCATTAGCAGCTGCTTCCACTGCTCGAACTTGTGACATATAGGTAACACGAAGACAACTTTACTGTTATCCCAAGGCTCCACTTCCTTTCAGTGAGAACATATTTTCAAATGAAGTCATGCCCTTAACAACATTGGCGGAAGCAAAATTTTCACCAAGGCAATTAAAAAAAAATAAATAAAAAAAAATTTAACCTTATATACACAGTGTAATTTTCGGTGAAGGGTATTTGACCGAACACCCTTCTGCCACCTAGCGCCGCTCCTGCTTACTGGAGATAAATTTTCATGAAAAATAATATCCCTCCAGAAAACCACAAGGTCAAAAAGTCACATAGGTTGGTATGTTGTAACCAAAACTCACCAAGATACCACAAGTTAACTTTTAATGAAACAATGCTATAAGCATTTACTTGCTAACCTTGCGTTTGTGCAGCTTAAATGGCTGTGAAATTTGTAGATTATCATGTACAACAGGCATTCCCACAGCATAAATGTGATTCAATCAAATAAAACAGAGGCCACTTCTCATTTTAGCAATAATGTTATCAGTTTATCCACAACACTGGAAAGTTATGAATTATAGTTTGCTGGCCTTTGAGATACTCCCCAGAGCTTTGGCCTTCTGTCTCAAAACAAATTTTTGTGTCTTTCCTGTAGAAGTTTTGGGCAAATCATCGAAAATTACTGTTTTAGGAGCCATGTAATGTGGTAAACGATCACGGCAGTAGTTGATGATTTCATTGGCAGTTGCATTATTACCATCCTTTAGTTTCACAAAGGCACAAGGTGTCTCACCCCAGTAATCATCTGGTTTTCCGACCACAGCAGCCTCAAGAACGGCTGGATGGCTGAATATCACCGACTCCACCTCAATCGTGCTAATGTTTTCTCCACCTGAAACAATGATGTCCTTTGTGCGATCCTTCAATTCAATGTAACCATCGGGGTGTTTCACTGCAAGGTCTCCACTTCGAAACCAACCCCCTTTGAAAGCATCTTCTGTGGCTTTGAGATTCTTCAAGTACCCATTCATTACAGTGTTTCCTCTAAACATTACCTCACCCATGGTTTTTGCATCTGGAGGTATGCTCTTCATTGAAGCTGGATCCTTCACATCTACTTCCTCCATGCCAATGTGGTGCAATCCCTGACGAGACTTGATCTTTGCCTGCTCATCAGGTGACAAAGAACTCCACTCAGGTTTCCAAGTGCAAACCGTTCCTGGACCATAGGTTTCAGTTAGACCATATGAGTGAGTTACATCAAAACCGAGCTCCTCCATCTTAAATAGCACTTGAGGAGGTGGTGGTGCACCACCAGTCATCACTGCTACTTTCCTTGGAAGTGACCTCCGAACACTAGGAGGTGCATTTATTATCATGTTTAAAACTGTAGGCGCACCACCCATGTGGCTCACTTGGTGCCCAGCTATGCTTGTAAAAATTCCTGCGGCTGTAACATTCCTAAGACAAACATTTTTGCCACCCTGTGCTGCGATGCCCCAAGTTAGACACCATCCATTGCAATGAAACATGGGAACACACCATAAGTAGACAGGCATTAAAGGCAATTCATTGAGAAGAACTGCAGCAAGAGAATTAAGATATGCTCCTCTGTGACTGTAGACAACCCCTTTTGGACTGGATGTTGTACCTGAAGTATAATTCAGAGCAATGGCACCCCATTCATCAATTGGCCATACTATCTCAAAATTTGGTTTCCCGGTCGCTAAAAAGGACTCGTATTCCAGATCTCCCGGTATCAATGCCCTATTAAGAACACTAGACAGCTGCCTGTCGCAGTCGGGGATTAGGACTAGATAAGGAAATTTGATCCTTTCCTTCGAAAGAATCTTTAATGCCCCCTTAGCAATATCAAGGAACTGATAATCTACAAATATGACTTTTGCCTCTGAATGTTTGAGCAACACCGATACCATTGCTGAATCGTGACGAACATTAAGAGTACAAAGAACTGCCCCAGCCATAGGCACCCCAAAGTGTAGCTCATACATAGCAGGAATATTTGGAGCCAAGACAGCAACCTGCATATAATTGGTAAAAATTAAGAGCAACATGAGTATGATAATGTGCTTCTAAATGAGAAGTTATTTCCTTTCTAAGAAAACATGAAGTACAATAAAGGTGATCAAAACTGTTCAAAGACATAGAACAGAAACAAGGTTAGCTAACACTGAAAGAGAAGGCAAATGTTTAGCAACTTCTAACTTTGTTTACGTTCTCAAAGTAATTGAAACTTGATAAAACAAAGAAATCATCATCCTGTATATAATTATCCAAAAGAATAGGCCACTTATCTTTGAGCTTAGACTCAATCACTCAAAAGCATAAGATATTCTTTGACATAATGCACTAACTGCCCTCATTGATTGCGAAAGATTTTAACTTTTAATCCCTCCCCACGCAGCTGTTATTTTTAACAGAGTAGTTATGTGAACACGGCTTTGACGAGATAGATCTCGAAGATGAATATAGGGTTTATAGGCATTGGTAAGATGACTCCATCTGATGTTATGCATCAACTCGGAGACACCAATTACACTAAGGTGCTTGTAGGTGGTTTGGCCTGGTAGGCTCAAAGAAGGCCATGAATAAGTACTTTGAACAGTCTGGTGAAATCTTGGAGGCTGTTGTCATCACGGGTAAAGCTATTGGAAGATCTAAAAGATAGAGTGTACACAAATATTTCCATCTCTTTTACTTTCTTTTTCTCCACTTACTTTTTCTATTATATGAGGTATTTGTTAAAGGCAACTTTTGTCTTTTCTCCATCTTTAAGTCACGTCTCAGCGAGTTATTTCCAAATTACGTAAACATGAGCAAGAACAGCCACGAGAGCTTGTGTAGGTGCTGCTCCAGTCATTGATAGCACAAGGGCTTATTGCAATCTCACCTGAGCAGCAAGTGAGCTGCTCCCTCTGTCAAAAAGTAATGTTGCTTGCCGTGGACCCAAAGTAGGCCAGTTTGGTAAACAATAAGGAATATCAGTGCTCCATGCAAAAGAATATGAATTATTTTGAGTGTAAGCCCAAAGATAAGGGACGAGCAAAAGAATATGAACGATTTTGAGTCTAAGCCCAAAGATAAGGGACGACTTTTGGATCCTACATGCTTGAGAAAATTCTTCCTGAAAACCAGATCAGTCCTCCAAGAAAGTAGCATATTTACTTCATCAGTCACTATGGGAAGATTCGCCTACAATAGTATCAACACTCATCATAAAGTTCACTAGTATGAATTCCAAGAGGTAATATCAAGGCTACAATGGGTGAAAAAAATATCAAACTGAATTATTTGTAATTTAAATACCACTCCATATATTAGTGGAATCTACACAAATAATAATCAATGAAGAAACTTGTTTGCTGTATAATGACAGCTATAACAATTTGCCGTCTTTTGCACAAGTCAGTGACACATAAAAAACTAGGTAGGGAAGCCCTATGGTCCATTTAAAGCACCAAGAGTAACAAAATAACAAAAACAATTAATAATGACTTGTCCATGACTGGGCATCCACAACAATTGTTCCAGGTCCCCAATTTGGAGAAAGCAGCTCCAATTAACACCGAATCAAGATGAGAAAGAGAGAATTTCTCACCCACATTCAGAGCAAAAATAAATTATTTGCAAATGATCAGAGAAAGGACATATTGGAAAGGAAACTTCAAGAGAGACTAAAAAAATCCAATTAAAGACATACCACATTCAAGACTGATCATAATTACACTATTTTTTATCCGTCGACCTACCCCGTTCATAATTAAAACTATTTTATCCACCAAACTCTGGCTTCATCTGGGCTCAGTTTTGCAGACACATATAAGTAGAGTTAAAGGGAGAAAGTGAATAATTAAGATTAAAAAGAAAAAAGATACACCCTCCGCCTTGGAGTAAATTTCACCAATGGTCATTCAAGTTAGAATTTATGACACAAAAATCACTTTTTTTTTGTAACATAAAATTCATCTTTCTAAAATTTAGTTGACAGAAATATAAGTGGCAGGAAGAAGTCATTTTTGGCTGGAAAACTGACGTGACAATCTTAATTTGCATAATAAAAAAAAGGTCATATAATCAACCCATTTTAACACCCAGCATGACCCATTTTACTGAATATACAGGTTCTTAGTTATATTTAAACATAGCTATAACAGCGAAAAAATGATGGGGAGTCCATTGAATTTGCAGTCATAACAATAAATTCGAATTGTGATATCTAATGAATCAAATATTTCTCGTTGACATTAAATTATTGCTGTTATAAGAAATTAATGAATAGAATCAAATTCAGAGTATAACATTCCCGGTTAATTTAACTAGATCTAAACTTAGTATTGTCAAGTTGGGAGTTAAGTGATTAATTGTGGATACTAGTATTTTACTTGGTAAGAAATTAGTATATTCATAGATAGTCACTTTTCTGGTAAAAAATGCATTTTCCGGCCATTTTTATATTTCTGTTAATTAGAACTTTAGAAAGAAGATTTTTGTGTTACAAAAAACAAATGAATTTTATGTTACAAAACTTAAGTTGAATGACTCTAATTTACTCTCGACCCTTCCATCATGAGTTGTTTAACCGAGCACGTAGTTTTTATTAATTTTTTTTAAAACATTTTTGAAACTCATGGTTTAAAGCAAGCCACAAATTATTTTATTAAGCATAAAATAATAAATTTGAAGTTAAAATGTGATTGAAACTTCATAATTCGGAACGGAAGTACATTTTTTAGACAGAAAACAGAGGGGGGAAAAAAGAGGGGAAGGAAGAGAAGAACATTACGACATCACAGCGAGAAATCCCAAGCTGGATCAGAGCTGAAGCGAGTTTGAGGCACCTTTGGCGGGTCTCTGCCCAAGTAAACTTAACATCTCCGTAAACAATAGAAACTCTGTTGCTGTAAACCACTGCTGCTCTTTCCAAAAAGCTTATTGGACTCAACGGCACATAGTTTGCTGAGCATCGAATCGTCCCCTCCATTACAAATTTCTGAGATTTTTTTCAAAATTTAGAACTAATTTCGAGTTGATTTCATTCACCACCTCTGCTCACCAGTTCCTGAAATTAGAAAGTGCTACTAGGAAGAGAGAGAGAGAGTCACTAGTCAATAGTACAAGTTAAAATGCAACTTGGATATGTGAAATGTCAATTTCAATACATGGAGAGAATTGTGGTTGTAACATTAAAGCAGTGACAACACGACAAAGTTCCAAATATGGCCTTATAGTTATACGAAATTAAGCATATTTATCATTCGTTAATATTTTAACTCAAATATGTCATTATCGTCGCATAGTTAATTCATATATGCACTTAGAATTACACAATTAGTTCATATATGCCCTTTTCAAAATGAAATTCACCCAAACTAATTAGCTCTTTCGTTAATTGTACTAAAGTGTATTACAAACACTATTTCTTTTTTATTAGTACTTTTTTTTTCTTTACCTTTCTCTTTTCTTTCTTCTTTTTTCTTTTCTTCTCTTTTTTTTCTTTTTCTTTCTCCCTTATCCGTTTCCTTCATTAATGATGTCTTCTCTATTTTCGTCACCAATTTCACTTACAAAACTCATGAATTCCAATTACTAAGAAAATTCTTCCATAAGGTAATCAAGTTCCAATTTCACTGGCCCTCTAAATAAACGAAATTAAATTGTCTAAAAATTATGGTTTAAACTTTAAAATAATAAAAATATTTCAACCTTTAACAATACTCAAAAGACCAAAATATTTAAATTGTTTCCACAAAGATAATTTAATGATTAAAAGCCTAGAGTTCAAGTTGTAGTGTTATAAATTTGAGGAGTTAGTTCTTTTTTCAGTTGGACATTTTCTATTTTTTTTTATTAACTATGTAAATTAGGGGTGTACATGGAACGGGTTGGTTCGGTTTTTATCAAAACCAAACCAAACCAATTATATCGGTTTGGATTGTTTGGTTTTGTTGGATTTTTGGGACTTTTTGTTACATAAATATTATTTCAATCTTACTTTGTTAAATTTTTTAGAACTAAATATATGTTCAGTAAAAATTAAAAAATTGACAAACATATGATCTATAAAAATATTATTATGGGAGAATTTTCTTAGTAATTGGAATTCATGAGTTTTGTCAAGTGAAATTGGTGACGAAAATGGAGAGAACATCAGTAATGGAGGATATCGGATAAAGGAGAAAGAAAAAGGAAAAAAAAGAGAAGAAAAGAAAAAAGAAGAAAGAAAAGAGAAACGTAAAGAAAAGAAAGTACTAATAAAAAGAAAATAGTGTTTGTAATACACTTTAATACAATTAATGAAAGAGCTAATTAGTTTAGGTGGATTCTGTTTCGAAAAAGGCATATATGGGCCAACTGTGTAACTCTAAGGGCATATATTGACCAACTATGTGACGGTAAGGGCATATTTGAGCTAAAGTATTAACGAAGGGCAAATGTGCTCAATTTCGTATAGTACAAGGGTATATTTGGACCTTTTCCGTTGACAATATGATTATAGCTACAGGTAATTGGCAATGTTCCATTCAAAAAGGTAATTGGGTATATTTCTTAAAGAAAATATCAATATGCCCTTTGGATATATGCGTTCAACATATAACAACAACAATAACAACCCAATATAATCTAATAAATAATATATGAAGAGCATAGTGTATACGCAGCTTTGCAACATACTGAGAGAGTTGTGCATCAGTGCATATAATTTCAAATTAGCACATACATTACTGATTATAAGTAGAAATGGCTATAATAAAAGAAATATTTGCAAATAAATATGTTAATATATTAATACATTCCTTACACTTTGATGGGATAAAGAAAAACCCCCTTGATCTAAAAGCAAAGGCTAAATGAGATAGTGTCACGACCCAAAATCCCACCGCAAACGTCGTGATGACACTTAGTCTTTAAGACTAGGTAAGCCGATTACAATTACAATTCAAACCATTTTTTTAAACATATGATTT
This sequence comes from Nicotiana tabacum, assembly GCF_000715075.1. NCBI lineage: Eukaryota > Viridiplantae > Streptophyta > Magnoliopsida > Solanales > Solanaceae > Nicotiana > Nicotiana tabacum. Next base: position 111,992,118 of record NC_134102.1, on the reverse strand, counting down.
AATACAAGTTTCGAAACCAAAAGCGAAAACAATTTTAACAACCTCCCAAGACTAGTAATATTGAGTCACGAACTCTAACTGAATACATGAAATGATCTCAAGGATCGAACATACAATACTGTTCGAATGATAATTAACAGTACAATAAAATGGAAAGACTCCAAGGGACTGCGACGGCCAAGTAACTCTACCTTGAATCCTTGTGATCAACACACTAACTCTGTCCCGAGTCCGATATGTCCAATACCTGGCTCTGCACAAAAATGTGCAGAAGTGTAGTATGAGTATACCACAGTCGGTACTCAGTAAGTATCAATACTAACCTTGGTGGAGTAGTGACGACTGACGAGGTATAATCGAGACACTCATTAGTCAAATAATTTATGCAATATAGCAGTATACGAAAATAATGAAAAATAAATAGCAGTTATGGAAACAAGAATCAACCAAGGATAATAACAGTAAGGCAATAAGAACACCATAAATAATGTTCAACCAAATAAGGAACACAAGTATAGTCAATGAAACAAGCTTTTCAAATACAAGTTGTTCCACAACAAAGTCACTATGTGATACCTCATCTTATAGTCAATAAACATGGGGCTCAGTCCACTTTCATATTCTCACGACATCTCGTGCCCATATCTCTATCACGACCGCACGAAACTCACGTGCCAATAATAAAATCATCATTTACTCGCGGCACCTCATGCCCACATTTCATTTTACAACTGCACGGACAATTCACGTGCCAATAACAAAATCATTATATACCCACGGCACCTCATGCCCATATTTTTAACACGAATCAAATAATTATCAGGTTACGTACTCGTGAGCTAGTATATATGACATGCTACAGTGTATTCATGTGCAAGTGTATTACTGCAACCCAAATCAATAAAAAAATATCAAGGATATCAATTAACTCACCGAAAATATAAGTCAAGTTACACAAAGTGTATATTAAACACAAGGAGAATCACAACATCACACAAAAATCACCAACACAATAATGCTACGTCATCACATAAAAATCACCAACACAATAACTCCACATCATCACATATCATCCGTGATATTGCCACCCTTATCATCTCTCCTATAGCCACATGTATCACTCTGCCTAGACAATATCAATAGCCAACCTTATCTCGCCTATAATAGCCTCCCTTATCGCTCCGTATAATAGCCTCCCTTATCACTCTATATAATAGCCACTCTTATCACTCCCTCCCCCCCCCCCAAGACAATATCCCAACACACATAACAACAGTGAAATGTCACCCTTATATTCGCATAATATCAATAGTGAAATGCCACCCTTACGTCCGTATAATAATAACCCAAATCACACAGCAATTCACACGGAATATTATCACATTAACACAACATACTCAATTCATATTACAAATTGCCCATATGCCACAATCTTTCCAAAGGAACAATTAAATCAAATAATCTCACAATAAATCGCCCAAGGCTCTACACAACGTATATGAAATCTCAAAACAACAAGGATGGAAAAGTAACTCAGCATAGAACAACGCCTTGTTTAATCCAAATTTTAGGTAAGTAGATTAATGCTTCCTTTTTAAATTTTTATTTAATTATTTGTAGATGAGAAATCCATAATGAAATTATTTTCACAGAATGGTAACTTAACAAAACACAAAATTCACGTAAAACTCAAAGTAGCAGTTACACCAAATTATCATATAAACAAACTCGTCAAGTAAGGAATGAGGCATGTAACAACAACTTCCAAATAAAGCATGTAATAGTGAACACGGCCAATAAAGAGTGTAATATGTGCCTACAATCTTCAACTAATACATAAAAGATGCCTAAGAGTTTAAATCAATAGAATTTGCACATATAAGCCTGAGTACGTACTCGTCACCTAGCGTATACGACTTTCACACCATACAAAATTTCACATAAAACTCAATGCCTAAGGGATAATTCCCCCACACAAGGTTAGGCAAGATACTTACCTTTACGAAGTTAGGCCGATACTTTAAAATAGCCTTCTCGCTTGAAACGGCCTCTGGACGGCTCAAATCTAGCCAAATTAATTACATAGCATTATTAAAATTCATCGAAAATAATTCTGGATAATAAGACGTCGACTTTAAATTTCACATTAAAAAGTCAACCCGGGGCTCGCATCTCGGAACCCAACAGAATTTTATGAAATACGAACACTCATTCCGATATGAGTTCAACCATACCAAAATTATCAAATTCCGATAACAAATCGTCCTCCAAATCCTCATTTTTTATTTTTGAATTTTTTTTACATTTTTTCTCAATTTCTTCCACAAAATTTGAATTAAACGATGAATATAACCATGAAATGATGAAATATAATCACTTTCGGATATAGAACACTTACCCCAAACAAGCTTCTGAAAAATTCTTCCAGAATCGCCCAAACCGAGTTCCAAAAATCCAAAACGAAAATGGAGAAATGACCAAGTTCGATCTTTATGTTTCTGCCCAGTTTCGCACCTGCGGAACAAATTTGCGCTCTGCGAGCTTGCTTTTGCGAGACCAATCTCACTTCTGCGAAGTCCACTGCCCAGCTGATTAATCACACATGCGGCAGGAAGTTCGCTTCTACGCAAACGCAAGTGCGAGACAAAATTGCGCTTCTGCGCTTCATATCGCTTCTGCGTTGCCATAGACCGTATCTGCGATTACTACCTTGTTCCTTCCCCAGTCGTTTCTGCGATTACTACCTCGCTTCTGCGACCAAGACTTCCCAGAAGCGATTGTACCAGCAACAAAATTTTCAACAGCTTCAACAAAGCTCCAAACGATCTGAACCCGGTCTGAAACTCACCCGAACCACTCGGGACCTCGTCCGAATATACCAATAAGTCTTGTAACATAACACGGACCTACTCGATGCCTCAAATTACATCAAACAACGCTGAAATTGCGAATTGCACCTCGAATCACACTTATGAATTTTTAGACTTTCCAATTTACAAAACTCGTGCCAAAATGTATCAAATCAATCCGAAATGACTTCAAAATTTGCACACGACTCATAAATGACATAATGGAGATGTTCCAATTCCCGAAACTGAAATTTGAACCCAATATCATCAAATTCAAATCTCGATCAAGCTTCTGAATATTCCAAACCTTCAAATTTTCAATTTTCGTCGAAATAAATAAAGTCAACCTACTGACCTCCGAATCCAATTCCAGACACACGCCTAAGTCCAAAATCACAATACGAAGCTATTGGAATCATCGAAATACCATTCCGGAGTCGTCTACTTGAAAGTCAAACTCCGGTCAATTCTTTTCACTTAACTTCTAAAACGAGATTTTTTTTTTCAAATTGACCCCGAATTACCCGTAAACCAAACTCGACTACACACGCAAGTCATAATACATAATACGAAACTTCTCGAGACCTTAAGCCGCCGAACATGGTACTAATTCTCAAAACGATCGGTCGGATCGTTACAAATATGCATTGAATCTTCCAAAGGTTAAATGACTCTCAATAGTACTATAAATTATAGCATGCCTAATTGCTACTATGTAGAGCTTCTTGAAAATTAAAAGGCATGATAGGGTTTTGAAAATCTAAGTGATAGAAATGTAAATATGTGATCAAATTTATTGGTAAAGTTTATAAAACAAAAATACTACTACTGTTTAAAGAGATACGTCCTCTTCTCATTTCACCGGTCTAAAGAAACACGTGGTCTTTTCATTTAATTCACGGGTCTAAGATCCAAGAAAAAATATACTCTCTCCAATTCAAATTATTTGTTGGACTTTTTAAAAATATTTCTCTCAAATTATTTATCATTTTAGAAGTTTAAGATAAAATAAATTATATTTTTTTCATTTTACCCTTAATAATAATTGTTCTTGAAGATAGAGATATCACATAAATATAATAAATATTCAATAAAGAGAGATTATATTTTAAGACATAAATAAAGGTAAAATAGTCCAACTCTCCTTCTAAATAATATTTTATAAGGAGCGCATAAAGGAGAAATACGGCAAATAGTTTGAGACGGAGTGAGTATAAGAAAAGAAAAGTAATAAAAGAAACACGTGCTCTTTTCATTTCACGTGTATAAATTTGCGTGCTTAATTCAATACGGCACCCAAAATCTACAGCCCCATTAAAAAATTTTAAATTATTGATTCCAAACATACTATAGAGAAGTTGCAAACTAATCACATAATTCACACAATTAATTAAGCACACTGGTAAATATCGATTAAAGAACAAATATAAAATTCACAGGAATAGCATAAAGATATACTAATGATCTTTCAACTAAATCTGCTGATCCAATCAAACAAGAAAAAAATAATAACCTGTTTGGCCAAACTGAAAAATCAGCTTATTTTGAGAATTGTTTTTTCTTAAAAATATTTTTGATGAGAAGAGTGAGTTGCTCTAGTGGTGAACACCCTCCACTTCCAACCAAGAGGTTGTGAGTTCGAGTTACCCCAAGAGCTAGGTGGAGAGTTCTTGGAGGGAGGGAGCTGAGAGTCTATTGGAAACAGTTTCTCTACCCCAGGGTAGGGTAAGGTTTGCGTACACATTACCCTCCCTAGACCCCGTTAGTGGGAGTATACTGGGTTGTTATTATTGTTGTTGTTGTTGTACTTTTGACAAGAAATAATTTGTGTTTGGCTAATTAATTTCAAACTTCTGAGCAGCAACGAGTGTACATACCTAATTTTTTCCCTTTCTTCTTCTCCTACACACATTATAACTTTATTGTGTGTGTAAATTTTAGAATTAGATTATTAAATAATTTATTAGGGAAATTAGGGAATTTGTAGTGTCATTTTAAAGCCAAAATTAGCCCAAACATTGGACCAAATTCGGCAACCCAGGACCCCGTCCAAATGCTTTGGCCCGGAAGACGAAAAAACAACGTCGTTTTCTTCACTTGATTCAAAGGCCAGACATCAACTCTCACCCTAGGTATTTAAAGCATAGAATAGCCAAAAATTTGCCCCCGTTTTTCCTTTACTCTCTTTCTTCTCCCTCTCTTCTCTCTATCATTCCCTCTCCCACTACTTAGCCCGCTGCCGCCCGCCGGAATCGGCGGCGGCCGACCTCCAAACACCCCCAAATTATCACCATACACTCTTCTCAACCTCCTCTATTCGAATCTCCAAATCGAACTTCTCAAACCCCCTCTCAAACTCCATGATTAGTAGATCTAAGAAACCCTAGCTGCCACCTATTTTCCAGATTCGTGAAGCTCCGACCACCTTCGCCCCATAACATATACATGAATGAATAGAGCTCTATGATACCTACACTTCCCCTCTAATTTCACCCATAAACCCCGACCTCCACCATTGCCGACCTCCGGGCACCACCACCACAATCACCCCTAAACCACCGATGTTTTGCCTGAAGCTCTTCTCATCTACGGCGTAGGATTCACTCCAAACATCCTTTCTTGTTGGTAATGAAAATCACAGCCAAAATTCTGGTTTGCCAACATTCAAGGATACGATTTCCACCAATAAGAAAGATGTGCTTGATAGTCGAGCTAGTGTCACGACTGCTTCAATGCGCTCCGATGACCTGAGCCAATTTTTGGATCCCCGAGCTTTGGTAAAAGCCTCCCTTTTCTGATTCTAGCTGCTAGTTTAGTTTTTTATTTTATTTTTATGTCTTGTTTGTGTTTCTATGATTTTCCATTGTGTTATGAGAGTAGTCATCTAGTTTCGGATAGTTTAGTCGTCTATATGTTCTAGTTTAGCAATATTATTTTATCCTTCACTACTGATTATGTCAACTACGGGTAGTCATTTTATTGATTTAGATTCGTGTATAGTAGTTTGAATTATTATTAGTTCAGGTTATTTAGATTGTATTTTAGATTCAATTAGCTGATTAACATGTTATTTATCTTGTCATTGCCTTTGGTAAAAAACCTCTTTTTCATGATTTCAATAATTAGTTTAGTTTTAAAGTTCAGTTTTTGTTTCTTATTTATGTCTCTATGACTATCTGTTGTATTATGAGAGTGATCGATTAGTTTTAGATAGTTAGTAGTTTATATTAATTGAGTTAGCTATAATTATTTTGTTCCTTTTTACTAGTTTGGTCAATCACCGTTATAGTTTATTTGTTTGGTTTACATTATTTTATGTGTTGATGTTGTTTTGATTTTAGTATTTTGAGAGACGTGTTAGTTTAGTTTATAAGCTTGTTTGGTGGGTTTGATAGCCATGCCGTTGCATTCTGAATTCTAATTAGTAGTAGTTTATAATAGGGACTGCCTTGTTTGTTTTAGACTTTGAATATTTGAGTTAAATGAGAGGAAAGGGGAAGAAAGGTAGAGGGAAGAAAGGTAGAGTACTTGAGTGTAGGATCCATGGTTTTAGTTTGGTTTCTTTCACCATTTCAAAAGCTATTTAGAGTACTCCAAATAATGTTCATAGTTGGTAAAAAGTTTGCCGTTTGGACAACTTTTGACCAAAAACATCTGTCCTTCGAATATTTTGGACGTAGTTTTGGTGAAAACTTTATCCTTTAGACAGATTGATAATAATAATTCAAGGTCCCTCTTCTCTAAAGAGAGGGTCTTCCTTTCATAAAAATAAAAGTGGGAGACACTCTATCACACTTAGAAGAGGACAATCTTTACACACTGAAGTTGAACACACAACGTAAGAAGAAAAATACAACATCTGAATATCCTTGAGTAGGAAAAATGGAGAGCTTTTGAGTGATTTTTATTCCGAGTAAAATATTATAAAAAACACTTAAGCTCTTGAAGCTAGTCTTAGATTTTCTTTTCTAAAGTTTCTAAGGTTCTTGTGTAATGACACAACCAGTCGTTTCGAGAGTTGTAGCTCTGTTCCCCCATTTACTATTTATTTTATACTTTATAGCTGTTATATAATTTTTCGGGGTAGTTGGTTAGGATCCGGAGGTATTTCGAAATGAGTTAAGACACTTAGTCTCAAGGTTGGAAGCTTAAGCGAGAGGTTGACCGTATGTAGACGTATATGTAAACAACTACAAAATGGAGTTTTGATGGTTCCGTTAGTTCCGTTGGATGATTTTGGACTTAGGAGCATATCCGGATTGTGATTTGGAGGTCTATAGTTGAATTAGGCTTGAAATGGCGAAAGTTAGAAATTTAAAAGTTTGATCGAGAGTGGACTTTGTGGTTATCGGGCTCGGATTGGAGTTTTTGGAGTTGGAGTAGATCCGTGGTGTCATTTTTGACTTGTGTCCAAAATTTGGGGTCAATCGTACGTGATTTGATAGGTTTCGCCGTCGTTTGTAGAAGTTGGAATTTTCTTAGTTTCAATAGGCTTGAAATGGGGTGCGATTCATGTTTTTGATGTTGTTTGAGGTGATTTGAGGGCTCGACTAAGTTCGTATCATGTTTTAGGACTTGTTGGTATATTTTGTGGAGGTCTCGGGGGTCTCGAGTTGATTTCGGATGGTAAACGGATCAAAAATGGGATTTAGTGCATTGTTAAAACTGGGAGTTTTCTGGTGTGATCGCTTGGCTGCAGGTGCGATGTCGCAGATGCAGCTGGAGTAACACAGAAGTGGAGGTTGGATTGAGGACTATTGAGCGCAGATGCGGAATGATTTCCGCATGTGAAGACACTCACATGCGCATAGAGTGTCGTAGAAGCGGCAGGGAGCCGAGGAGACTGGTCCGTAGAAACAGATGATTTGCGCAGATGCGCATCCGTAGAAGCGGGGTTTGCGACCGCATAAGCGGTAGGTCGACTTTGAGTGAGTTCTGCATATGCGGATGGTCGACCACATAAGCGGTGCCGCAGAAGCGGCTAAATGAGTCGTAGAAGCGAAAAGCCTGGGCAGAACACTTAAATTCGAGGGTTCGCGATTTTTCTTCATTTTTAGACATTTCAACTCGGTGTAAGGCGATTTTTGAGAGGACTTTCGAGGATTTTCTTGAGGTAAGTCACTTGTGCTTATTTTTGTTCGATAATCTTGTTACCTCATTGATTTTCCCACCTAGATTGTGTGGTTTTAAGGTGTAATTTGGGGAGTTTAAGGCTAGAGATTTGGAGAGTTGAATTTGGGTTGGGGATTTGGGTGGTGATTTGGTGTCGGATTTTGGAAAATTTGGTACTGTTGGACTCGTGATTGAATGATCTTTCAAGTTTTGTAACTTTTATCATATTTCGAGACGTGGGCCCGGGGGCCTACTTTTCAGCCGATTTTTGACTTTTGATTAATAACTTAGTATTTTCTTATAGAATTGATTCCTTTAGCCCGTATTGATTGTATCAAAATGTTTGTGACTAGATTCGAGGCATTTACAGACCGACTCATGAGGCAAGAACGTATTGGAGTAGGGATTGGCATGGTTTGAGGTAAGTAACAGTTCTAAAATTAGTTTTGAGGGTATGCAACCCCATAATATGTGTCATGTGATTGGTTTTGAAGGTGACGCACATGCTAGGTGACGGGCGTGTGGGCATGTGGGCGTGCACCGTTGGAATTATGACTTAGTCAATTCCATGGAACTGAGTAGTTGGAGAATCTATTGTTATCCGTATATTCTTCATGTGTTATAGAAAATGAACAGCAAAGCATGTTAGAAATCATGTTTAAACTATGTGTTAGCACTGTAGGGACCCACAAAGGTCGTGTACATGTTGAATTATCTACTAAATTATTGTGTTGTACTCAGTCACATTTTGGCTTGCATATTACATCTCAGTCTCTATTGTTCATTATTGATGCATCATATCATTGCTGTTTGGGTTGATTAGCATGTTTACTGAGAGCCCGAGAGATTGGGGAGGTTGATGACTGAGTGAGGCCGAGGGCCCAATTTTTATGAGGATATTATGGGATCGAGCAACACGTCGCATCATGTTTTATTGATTTGTGCTATGATTGGCTTGTTATAGTGCTTGGGCTAAAGGATCCCCTCCGGAGTCTGCACACCCAGAATGAGCACAATGGTTTTATATTGAGGGATAGATCTTCCTTGGGCATGGACGTTGCACAAATCATCTATATATTTTGGATGGATCTTCCCTGGGCTGGATTGGCCTTATACAGTGACTGACTGTCAGTCGATACATATATATTTGGGATGGATCTTCCCTGGGTGGGAGTGGCCATATATAGTACTGAGTGGTTGAGTATTCCGAAAGTGTGAGTGCACGAAACTTCTAGTATGGTGCATTACATACAACATGTACATTGGCATATAGATATGGAGAGGTCGTATTCCTCATATCATTCAGAATTGATCTATTTTACTTGCACTGAATTTAACTGTTGAACTTGAAAGCATGTCTATCTTTCTATGTTGAAATTTGTGTAATTGAATTATAAATGTGAAGCTCGTCACTACTTTCAGTCCATTATTTAGTCTTGTTACTTACTGAGTTGGTTGTATTCACGCTACACCTTGCACTTCGTGTGCAGATCCAGGTGCTTCTTGTTACGGTGGGTGTTGATTTCTTTGCGCAGCTTGATCATTGGAGATTCCAAGGTAGCTGCCCGGCGTTCACAGACCTTGTCTATCCTTCCTTTTCTTTCCGCTTTATGTACCTAGTTTTAGTCTTTTATAGACAGTATTTCCAGACTTGTGTTGTATAGACGCTTATGTACTCAGTGACACCCCGATCTTGAGAATTTCCGTATTAGCTTTAGACTTTCTATCCATTCTTTTGAGGGTTTTGATGATTTACACCTGTGTTATTCTTATTTTTCATTTAAAAGTGTTGGAAGTATTTTGAAGTGTAGGCTTGCTTAGTACCACGTTTCAATCACGACAGGCTAAGTTTTGGGTCGTGATAAGTTGGTATCAGAGCCTAGGTTACCATAGGTTTCTCGAGTCATGAACTTGTTTAGTAGTGTCTTGCGGATTGGTATGGAGATGTCTGTACTTATCTTCGAGAGGCTGTCGAACCCTTAAGAAACTTCACATTGTATTCTTGTCTGCGAGTTTGTTGATTCTGGTCACTAAATTTCTGTTGTTCTATTCTCTCACGGATGGTGAGAACACATACTACCGGACAGGACAGCCAACCACCAGTACCACCAACTAGGGCCACGGGAGGCCGAGGTCACGATAAAGGCCGCGGTAAAGGCAGATGTGCAGCTCGTACATCAGCTAGAGCAGCACCTGCAGATCCACCAGTTTCTCCAGCCTAGGAGTAGGTTCCGGATGTGATTGAGCCAGCAGGTCCAACTCAGGCATCAGCTGTGACCATTGTGATTCCAGGCCTTCAAGAGGCTTTGTCCCAGATATTGACTATTTGCACTGGCCTTGCTCATGTGGTTTCGGCTTAGGTCCTACCAGCCATTTCTCAGGTCGGGGGAGATACTCATACCCCCACCGCTCGTACTCCAGAGCAGGTAATGCAGGGACTTTAGACATCGTGGGTTCTACCAGCCCAGCCTGTTGCAACTGCTCAGGCTCATGTGGGTCCTATTATGACTGATGATGAGCAGAGTAGACTTAAGAGGTTTGGGATGCTCCATCATTCAGTGGGTCTGAGGATGCCCAGGACTTTTTGGACAGGTGTTAGGGATTCTTTGCTCGATAGGTATTCTAGAGAGCAATGAGGTCTCATTCACTACTTTTCAGTTTACTGGGGCTGCCTTCAGATGGTGGGGAACCTATGAGAGGCGCAAGCTAGTCGTTGCAAAACTACTTACATGTCATGAGTTCTCCATTCTCTTCTTGGAGAAGTTTGTGCCACAGTCTCGCAGGGAGAAGCTGTGCAGACAGTTTGAGCAGCTTCGTCAGGATGGCATGTCGGTGACCCAGTACGAGATGAGGTTTTTCAGAGTTGGGTTGTCATGCAGTTTGGTTGGTTCCCAAGGACAGGTAGAGGATTGGGAGGTTCATTGCTAGCCACGTATATAAATTGTGGTTGCTTATGACTTGGGAGAGGATATCTGGTGCTACCTTCAATGAGGTAGTTGATATTGCTAAGCAAATAGAGATTGTCCGTAGTTAGGAGCGTGAGAAGAGGGAGGCCAAGAGGCCTTGAGGTTCGGGTGGTCCTAGTGGTGTTCATTCTGGGGGATAGTCTTACCACAACAGGGGTCATCCGTCTAGGCCCGCTCAGATGGCTCATCCAGTTCACAGTGGTGCATCATCCAGCCATGGTTTCATACAGTGCTCGTGAGAGTCAGTCATCTCTCAATTACCTTCTAGCTCAGAGTTCGTCCCGTGCTCCTTCAGTTCAGGGTTCATCTACAACGGGTGCTTCTAGCGGGTATTCTGGTTCTCGAGGTCCTCCTCAGTATTTGTCGCTATTTTCATAGAGGGGTTGCTTCGAGTGTGTGGGTCACATAAATAGATATTGCCCTCGCCTTTCGGGAGGTCCAGCTCAATAGAAGAGTCAAACTACGACTTCAACACTAATTGATTCACCACCAGCCTAGCCAGCTCGGGGTGGGGCTCAGTCAGCTAGGGGTCTCCCAAGAGGGGGAGGCTGATCAGGTGGCGGTCAGACCCAATTCTATGCTATTCTTGCCAGACTAGATGTTGTTGCTTCAAATGCAGTAATTACAGGTATTGTCTCAGTATGCCACAAGGATGCCTCTGTATTATTTGACACTGGTTCTACTTATTTGTATGTATCATCGTATTTTGCTCATTGTCTGGATATGCCCCGTGAGTCCTTAGTTTTAACTATTCATGTATCTACACTAGTGGGCAACAACATTATTGTGGAGCGTGTATATCAGTCATGTGTAGTGACTATTGGGGGATTAGAGACTAGAGTTGATCTCTTATTGCTTAGTATGGTTGATTTCGACGTGATCTTGGGTATGGATTGGTTGTCTCCATGTCATATCGTTCTGGATTTTCACGCTAAGACCGTGACGTTGGCGATGTCGGGGTTGCCAAGGATTGAGTGGTGAGGTTATCTAGACTATGTTCCCAGGAGAGTGATTTCATATTTGAAGGCCCAACGGATGGTTGGGAAGGGTTGTTTATCTTATTTGGCATCTGTGAGGGATGTTGGTGCTGATACAACTTCTATTGATTCTGTTCCGGTGGTGTGAGATTTCCCAGATATGTTTCCTGTAGACCTGCCAAACATGCCGCCCTACAGGGATATTGACTTTGGTATTGACTTGGTGTCGGACAATTAGCCCATTTCTATTCCTCCATATCGTATATCACCAGCTGAGTTGAAGGAATTGAAATAGCAGCTTCAAGAACTTCTTGATAAGGGGTTTATTAGGCCTAGTGTGTCGCCTTGGGGTGCACCAGTCCTGTTTGTGAAGAAGAAGGATGGTACTATACGGATGTGCATCGATTATAGGCAGTTGAACAAAGTTACAATCAAGAACAAGTATCCTTTGCTACACATTGATGATCTATTTGACCAACTTAAAGGAGCAAGAGTGTTCTCTAAAATTGACTTGAGGTTTGCGTATCACCAGTTGAAGATTCGGGACTCGGATATTTTAAAGACAAGATTCACGACCCGTTATGGTCATTATGAGTTCCTTGTGATGTCTTTTGGGCTGACTAACACCCCAATAGCATTCATGCATCTAATGAACTGTGTATTTCAGCCTTATCTTGACTTGTTTGTCATAGTGTTCATTGATGATATCCTGGTGTACTCTCATAGCCTGGAGGAGCATGCCCATCATTTGAGAGTTGTGTTGCAGTGGTTGAGGGAGGATAAACTAAGCCAATTCCAAGTGTGAGTTTTGGCTTAGTTTGGTGGCGTTCTTGGGGCACGTGGTGTCCAGTGAGGGGATTCAGGTGGATCCGAAAAAGATTGAGGCGGTTCAGAGTTGGCCTAGACCGTCCTCAACTATGGAGATTCAGAGCTTTCTCGGCTTGGCCGGTTATTATCGTCGCTTCGTGGAGGGTTTCTCATCTATCGCATCGCCCTTGACCAAATTGACCCAAAAAGGTGTTACTTTCAGGTGGTCAGATAAGTGTGAGGAGAGCTTTCAGAAGCTCAAGACTGCCTTGACCACAACTCAAGTTCTAGTTTTGCCTTTAGCTTCAGGCTCTTATAAAGTGTATTGTGATGCTTCTCGGATTGGTATTGGGTGTGTCTTTATGTAGGATGGTAGAGTGATTGCTTATGCTTCGCGTCAGTTGAAGTCCTATGAGAAGAACTACCCTGTTCATGACTTGGAGTTGGCTACCATCATTCATGCATTGAAGATTTGGAGGCACTATATCTATGGTGTGTCTTGTGAGGTATTTACAGATCATCGGAGTCTCCAACACTTATTCAAACTGAAGGATCTAAACTTGAGGCAACAGATATGGTTGGAGCTGCTAAATGATTATGACATCACCATTTTGTATCACCCCGGGAAGGCCAATGTGGTGGCCGATGCCTTGAGTAGAAAGGCGGTGAGCATGGGTAGCCTTGCATTCATTCATGTTGGTGAGATACCTCTTGTAGTTGATGTTCAGGCTTTGGCCAACCAGTTCGTGAGATTAGATATTTCGGAGCCAGTCGGGTTCTAGCTTGTGTGGTTTCTCGGTCTTCCTTGTATGATTGCATCAGAAAGCACCAATATGATGATCTTCAGTTGCTTGTCCTTAAGTACACGGTTCAACACAGTGATTCTAGAGATGTTACTATTGGGGATAATGGGATGTTGAGGATGCAAGGTTGGATTTGTGTGCCTAATATAGATGGGCTACGTGAGTTGATTCTTAAGGAGGCCCACAGTTTGCGGTATTCCATTCATCCAGGTGTTGCGAAGATGTATCACGACTTGAGACAACATTATTGGTGGAGGATAATGAAGAAGGATATAATGGAATTTATAGCTCGGTGCCTTAACTGTTAGCAGGTGAAGTATGAGCATCAGAGGCTAGAGATTCCAGAGTGGAAATGGGAGCGGATCACCATGAATTTTGTAGTTAGGCTCCCACGGACTTCAAGAAAGTTCGATGCTATTTGGGTGATTGTGGATCGACTGACCAAGTCTGCGCACTTCATTCCAGTTGGGACTACTTATTCTTTGAAGCGGTTGGCTGAGTTTTACATCCGTGAGATTGTTCGCCTTCATGGTGTGCTAGTGTCCATCATTTGAGATCGGGGCATGCAATTTACATCGCAGTTTTGGAGAGCCGTGCAGCGAGAGTTGGTCACCGAGGTTGAGTTGAGTATAATATTTCACCCTCAGACGGACGGACAATCTAAGCGCAATATTCAGATATTGGAGGACATGCTACGCGCTTGTGTCATTGATCTAGGGGGTTCTTGGGATCAGTTTCTACTGGTCGCAGTGTTTGCCTATAGCAACAGCTACCAGTCGAGCATTCGGATAGCTCCGTATGAGACTCTATATGGGAGGCGGTGTCGATCTCCGGTGGGTTGGTTCGAACCGGGGAAGGCTAGGCTATTGGGTACTGACTTAGTTTAGGATGCTTTGGAAAATGTTAAATTGATTCAGGATCGGCTTCGCACGGCGCAGTCCATATAGAAGACTTACGCCAATAGGAAGGTTCATGACGTTTCTTTCATGGTTGGGGAGAAGGTACTGCTCAAAGTATCACCCCTGAAGGGTGTTGTGGGGTTCGGGAAGAAGGGCAAGTTAAGCTCTCATTATATTTGGCAGTTTGAGGTACTTCAGAGGATTGGAGAGGTGGCTTACAAGATTGCCTTGCCACCTAGTTTGTCGAGTGTACATCCAGTGTTTCATGTTTCTATGCTCCGGAAGTATGTCGGCAATCCGTCTCATGTTTTAGATTTCAGCACGGTTTAGTTGGATGGTGATTTGACTTATGATGTGGAGCCGATGGCTATTTTGGATCGGTAGGTTCGAAGGTTGAGGTCAAAGGACATAGCTTCAGTGAAGGTGCAATGGAGAGGTCAGCCAGTTGAGGAGGCTACTTGGGAGACCGAGCGGGAGATGCAGAGCAGTTCGAGGATGGACATTTATTTAAGAGGGGGAGGATGTAATGACTCGACCGGTCGTTTCGAGAGTTGTAGCCCTGCTACCCCATTTACTGCTCATTTTATGTTACAGATGTTATGTGACTTATCGAGGTAGTCGGTTCGGGTCCGGAGGGATTTCAAAATGAGTTGAGGCACTTAGTCTCAAGGTTAGAAGCTTAAGTTAAGAAGGTTGACCTCATAATGACGTATGTGTAAACGACTCCGGGATTGAGTTTTGATGGTTCCGTTAGCTCCGTTGAGTGATTTTGGACTTAGGAGCGTGTCCGGATTGTGATTTAGAGGTCTATAATTAAATTAGGCTTGAAATGGCATAAGTTAAAATTTTGAAAGTTTGACCAATAGTGGACTTTGTGATTACCAGGCTCGGATTGGAGTTTCGGGAGTTGAAGTAGGTTCGTGATATTATTTGTGACTTGTGTATAAAATTTGTGGTCAATCGGACGTGATTTGATAGGTTTCGGCGTCGTTTGTGGAAGTTGGAATTTCCTTAGTTTTAATAGTCTTGAAATTGGGTGCGATTCCTATTTTTTATGTTGTTTGAGGTGATTTGAGGGCTCAGCTAAGTTCGTATCATGTTATAGTACTTGTTGGTATATTTGGTTGGGGTCTCGGGGGGCTCGGGTTGATTTCGGATGGTTAACGGATCGAAAATGAGATTTAGTGCATTGATGAACCTGGGAGTTTTCTGGTGTGATCACACCTGCAAGGGCTTGGCCGCAGGTGGGATTCCGCAGGTGCGGCTGGAGTAACACATAAGTAGAGGTTGGATTGAGGACTGTGGGGTGCAGATGCGGAATGATTTCCGCAAGTGCGGACTCACACATGCGCGTGGAGTGTAGCAGAAGCGGAAGGGTGCTGGGGAGGTTGGCCCGCAGAAGCGGATGATTTGTGCAGATGCGCACCCGCAAAAGCGGGGTTTGCGACCGCATAAGTGGTAGGTCGGCTTTGAGTGAGTTCCGCAGATCCGGATGGTCGACCGCAGAAGTGGCTAAATGAGCAGCAGAAGCGAAAAGGCTGGGCAGAACACTTAAAATTAGAGGGTTCGTGATTTTTCTTCATTTTTGGACATTTCAACTCGGTCTACTGCGATTGTTGAGAGGATTTTTGAGGGGTTTCTTGAGGTAAGTCACTTGTGCTCATTTTTGTTCGATAATCTTGTTTTCCCGTGGATTTTTCCACCTAGATTGTGTGGTTTTAAGGTGTAATTTGGGGGTTTGAGGTTAGGGATTTGGAGAGTTGAATTTGCGGATTTAGGTGGCGATTTGGTGTCGGATTTTGACAAATTTGGTATAGTTGGACTCGTGGTTGAATGGCCTTTCAGTTTTTGTGAATTTTATCGGATTTCGAGATGTGGACCCGGGGCCCCACTTTAGAGCCGATTTTTGACTTTTGATTAATAACTTAGTATTTTCTTATAGAATTGATTCCTTTAGCCTGTGTTGATTGTATCGAATTGTTGTGACTAGATTCGAGACATTTAGAGGCCGACTCACGAGGCAAGAGCGTATTGGAGTAGAGATTTGCACGATTTGAGGTAAGTAACAGTTCTAAATTTGGTTATGAGGGTATGAAACCTCATAATATGTGTCATGTGATTGGTTTTGAAGGTGACGTACATGCTAGGTGACAGGCGTGCACCGTAGAAATTATGACTTAGTCAATTCCATGGAACTGAATAGTTGGATAAGTTGTTATCCGTATATTCTTCATGTGTTATAGAAAATGAACTGCAAATCATATTACAAATCATGTTTAAATTATGTGTTAGCATTGTAGGGACCCACAAAGGTCGTGTACGTGTTGAATTATCTACTAAATTGTTGTTTTGTACTCGGGCACAGTTTGACTTGCATATTACATCTCAGTCTCTATTATTCATCATTGATAAATCATATCATTATTGTTTGGGCTGATTAGCATGATTACTGAGAGCCCGAGAGACTGGAGAGGTTGATGATCGAGTGAAGTCGAAGGCCCGATTTTTATGAGGATATTATGGGATCGGGCTGCACGCAGCAACATATTTTATTGATTTGTGTCATGATTGGCTTGTTATAGCGCTTGGGTTGAAGGATCCCCTTCAGAGTCAACACACCCATGTTAGGCGTCATTATGACAGACTAAGTTTTAGGTCGTGACATCTAGGGTTTAGTTTGAAGTTCTTTCCTGGGCTGTCTTGTTTCTGCTTCGCTGCTAGAAGTTTGGCTGTGTTCATTAGTTTGCTCTTCCAAAGTTTTCTATTTTCTGCAATCCAAGTACCCTTTTAACTGCTGTAATTTCAGATTTCCATTTTAAATAACAATGAGAGTAACTTGAGCTTATTTTGATGTTTAAGCATGTCCGATTTGATTTTTATCTTGACAAAAATAAGAGTTCGTAAGTTATAATTATGTGTCAAGCCTTAACTTTATTATAATGTGTATATATAATTCCTTAGGATGTTCTGAATGCCAAATATTATACATTCATGTTTAAATCTGTTTAGACAATATAACTTACTTTTTATTGTGTCTGCAAATAAGTTTAATTAGTAGAAAGGGTTGTGTACCATTTAAATAGGCATGAGAAAATGCTGTACGTGTAATTGTGTACTGCCTATGGTGGCCCTTCATGCAGCATAGGATTCTTAAGTTCAACTTTATGAAATTTAATTTAGCACATCAATTGAAAATGAATGGGAAGCACTGATTTTTTTTAAGTTAGAAAAGTGAAGTTTATTCATTAATTGAGTCGGAATCGTTTGAGCCGTTGGAAAGTGGAGTTTTACTTCATTGTGTTTTAGCTATTCTAGTCAATACTTTATTATATTTTTTTAATTATTATTACGTTTTTTTTTTTGGAATTGACTATTAAATTTCTAAGAATATTGGGTTAGTTTTCCTATAGTATTCATTTGCCTTGTTTGATAAGGCAACAGGGAAACTGAGCTTTTACAAAGTCAGGTAATTTGGACATTAGAATTGAATAGGTCAGTGATTTTCGTTAACTTCAGTGGGTTGTAGGAAGATGTTTGTTTTTTATTAAAAAAAAAAAAAAAAAAAAGTTTGGACCAAAAGCCAAATTTTGCTAGGCCCCCCCCTCTCATGAACCAATAAAGCAGACCCATTGTCATCATTTTTTATAATGATTAGCTGGCCCCTTTTTTGTAATGATTTCAGCTGGCCCATTTTATTTAATGACAAAGCAGCTCATTATTTAAATTGATAGAAGCTGGTCCAACTTTTAAATACCATGGATGACCAATATTAATCTGATATGTCTTCTTCCATAATAAGATCCAAAAAATCAGCTTTCTTCTTAATTAAATAACTCAACCGCTTCTAATAATATAATTGCCACTTTAATAATAATTTGTGTTTGATCACGTGTTCATACTCGTTCCTTGATTAAACAAAAATGATTAAACAAAAAGACATAGTGTGCTTGCATGCTCCTAGGTTAACACAATTAATAAAATTCAGTTAATAATTGAGCGACGATAGACAATCGTAATCTAAGGTAAATAACAATTTTAATCAATAAAAGTGACTGTGCTAGAACCACGGGATTCGGGGAGTGCCTTACACTTTCTCCCCGGTCAACAGAATTTTTTACCCGATTTTTTATTTTCGCGGACCAATAAAAATAGAGTCGAACCTTCCTTTGACTAGAGATTCAAATAAAAGGTAACTTGGAACAACAACAAAATCAATTTTAAGTGGCGATTCTGTAAATAAAATAATCCCTACTCAACTTTGTCACTTAAATTGGAAAAATCCTTTAATCCACAATCCACATAATATTATTTTGTGGGTGGTAAAGAGGGGACGACTCTGGCGACTTTGTTGGGGAATCTACTATGTGCTAGAATTCGAGCTTTTGTTCATTCATTATTTTTTTGGCATTTTTTTTATATTACTGTGTTTGTGAGCCTAATGTGTTAATTCTCGCTCATTTACTGCTTTGATATTGTTTGAACAGTATTATATAAACTGCCTTCTCTCGCACCATATTCGAGTCTTTTGATAAGTAATAATGTCGTGTGTGCTCACCAGCTCCACAAAATTTTCTGTCTGAGATAAATCCAATGTGCATACCTACTCCTGGTGAAAGTTTTAGTTACATATGTTTAGGCAGGGAGAACCACCAGTAAAGTCGGAACTACTATAACGACTCAACAGGTCGTTTTGAGTATTTGCACGTCGCTCGGTAATTTGAGGGCATGGGTAGCTCTATATGATGTATTGTGACTTGTGTGAATCGTCGGTTTTGATTTTCAGGTTAATCGGAATCGATTTGGCTGAATGAATTTCATGATTGAAGCTGTAAATTGGAACAGTTGACCAAGTTTGACTTTTATAAATTTGACCCCGAAATAAAGTTTTGAGGTCTCCGTTAGGTCCGGATGGTGATTTTGGAGTTGGGCGTATGCCCGAATTTACATTTGGATATTTCTTGAAGGTTTCGGCGCTAATTGGCGAAAGTTAAAAATTTGAAGGTTTGGAAAGTTAATGGGTTTGACCGGTCGTTGACTTTGATGGTATCAGATTCGGATTGGGGTTCCGGGAATTGGAATAGCTTTGTTATGTCATTTGGGGCATGTGTGCAAAATTTAAGTTCATTCCGGGTTAATTTGATATGTTTTGGCGCGAGTTTTGAAAGTTGGAAGTTTAAAGTTCATTCAAGTTTGAATTGAGGTGCGATTCATCATTTTGATGTTGTTATGTGTGATTTGAGGCCTCGAGTAGGACCGTATTATGTTATGAAACTTGTTAGTATATTCGGACGGGGTCCCGAGGGACCCGGGGGAGTTTCAGGAGAGGTCTGAACCATTTCTCATTCTTATTTGGTTGCTAGTAGCTGCTAGTACTGGTGTTGCGCACTTGCGGTTTAATTCACACATGTGCGATGGTCGAAGGAGCGGATGTCGAGCTGGAGCAGGGATCCGCAGATGCGACAGTTGGGACGCAGCTGCGGAAGCGCAGAAGCAGTGCGTTGAGTCGCATGGGTGAGGAAGTTCACAGGTGTGATGGCAATGCCGCATCTGCGGTCGCGCATATGCGAAGTGTTATTCCGCATATGCGGTGTCAACTAGGTTCTGGGGTTCTCGCAGAAGCAAGATTGAAACCGTAGAAGCAGTGGTCTCAGATGCGACAATATGACCGCATATGCGGAAATGCTGAGCAGAACTATATTTTCGAAGTCTTGGTTCTTAATTCACATTTTGGGATTTTGGAGCTCGATTTGGGCGACTTTGGAGAGGAAATTCACCATATGACTTGGAGTAAGCATTCTTGACTCACTTGTGATTATATTTCATGAATCTATTCTCGCTTTTTGGCATTTGATTGATGATTTCAAAAGAGAACTTGGGAGTTTTAGCCTAAAGTGTCATAAAGTTAGTTTTTGAGTTTTGAACATCGATTTGGAGTCGGATTTGAGTGAAACTAGTATGGTTGGACTCGTAATTGAATGCATTATCAGATTTTATAAGTTTCATCGAGTTCCGAGGCATGGGCTCGGGTTGGACTTTTGGGTTGATTTTGGGCTTTTGATTAAAGATTCGACCTTTATCGATTTGAGTTTGTTTCCTTTGGCATTAGTTGATGTAATTGAGTTGCTTTTGGCTAGTTTCGAGCTGTTCGGAGGTCGGTATGCGCGGGATAGAATTTTTGGAGCATCGCTTGGCTTTCTCGGTATTGGATTTAGCTTGTTCGAGGTAACACATCTAAACTTGGTGCTGAGGGTATGAAACCCCGAATTGCGAGTTATGTGATTGATGTTGAGGTGACGCGCATGCTAGGTAACGGACGTGTGGGTGTGCACCGTGTGAATTGTGATTTAGTCGATTCCATGAAACTATGTAGCTATCTTATCTGAATATTTTTGACATTACTCTATGTGTTAGAGCACTTGAGCTGTAATTTATGCTAGAAATCATGTTTAGGCTATACACTTGTACTATTGGGACCCACAGTGGTCGTTCTTTGTTGTTGAGTTATTTGCTTAATTGCAGTTATGTACTCAGTCGCATTCATCATTTCATATCTCAGTCTCGGTTATCGTATATTGTCACATCTCGTATCATTGATTAGGGCTGCTTAGCATGAGTGTTGTGATCCCTAGAGACCGGAGAGATTGATGATTGAGTGAGGGTGAGGGCTTTTGTGAGTGATATTTATGGGATCGGGCTACACACCGCATCATGCTTTATTGATTCACGTCAGGATTTAGCTTAATATAGCGCTTGGGCTGGATCGGCCCCTCCGGAGTCTGCACATCCACAGTGGGTGCAATTGCGAGCAATCATTTACATTTGGGCTTGATCTGCCCTGGTTTATTTGCATTGGGCTGGATCTGCCCTAGTTTATTTGCATCTAGGTTCATTTGCATTGGGCTGGATTTTCCCTAGTTTATTTGCATCTTTAGGCTAGGTCTTACTTGGTTTATTTGCATTTGGGATGGATCTGCCCTGTACAGTACTGAGTGACTGAGCGTGCTGAGTATTGAGCATGATGAGTGAGAATACGAGACAGTGAGATTGAGTACTCTGAGAGGGTGAGTACACGAGTTCATCATTGTGATGCATTGCATTTGACATGTGTACTTGAGATACATGCATAGAGATGCATTTCCTTCTGCTACCCGACTTTGGTGACATTCATGATTTCACCTGTATATTGACATGTAGGCATAGAGATGTATTTTCCTCATGCTATCTTAAAATGAAACATTTTATTTATTGTTGAAAAGTTCTTGGAAAAAATTACGGTTTTCAAACTTATCCATATGCTTTTGGTGTTTTCGGTGAAATATTTGAGATTTACTATTATACTTGAAAATCATGCCTATCTTTCCTTAATTGTGAATGAGTTGAGTATCTTACCTCTCAAATATTTTCATGTATCATTTTATTATTATTGTTATGGTTGTTGCTGGTTATTGGAGTTGGACTCTAACCGTTGTCCCAACTCGTCACTACTTTCAACCTAAGGTTAGGTTTGTTACTTTTTGAGTACATGGGGTCGGTTATACTCATATACATTTTTACACCTTGCGTGCGGATGTTGGATGCTGATGTTGCTGCGTACGTCGGGAGCTGGATAGGAAGATATACCCGCATTCCAGTTATGGCTATCACTAGTCCTTGGTAACATTAGATTCAAATTCTGTTCATTTACACTTCAAATAAATGTTGTAATTATTTCAATTCAGTTTTTGTAAAGAAATCTAAATCTTAGACGCTCATGATTTGTACTACTAGTACTTGGGGAGTTGTATAAAATTCAGTTGTCTCATCTTTGACTCACATCTGTATTATTATATTATGTTTTATAGTTAATTGGCTTACCTAGCGGGTTGGGTTAGATGCCATCACGACGGTTTGGATTTTAAGACGTGACATCTACGACCGGCACGCTGATGCTCCTCCGCTTGGGTTATCCGCCCGAGTATGCCACGTCTAGATACCTTCTCCTGTAAGATTTAAAATCTAGAAGAACAAGCTACATGCTTGGTTATCCCTAGTAGGATCATTTTGCTACATCATGTGCATTCTACTTAGCGAAGCTCGGCACAGGGGTCAGGTCTGTATAGGATAGGTATCCTCCTTGAGACCATCATGTTCACTTATGTGCTACTTGGTACATCATTTGGAAGGCTTGTTTACATTGTTGACCGGCTTTAGAAAAATTAATTGAGCAGAAGTGAAAAAATTTGGTATGACCATAGGATTTTTACTAAAATCCATTGTAACGTGTTATAAAAAATAAAAAAAATCAAAATTTTCAGAGTTGGTCAATTTTTTTTAAGGTCTTGCCTAATCTACGCGAGTCTGATTCTCACAAATCTAGTGGGAAACGTAGGGAACCTCTATCAGGTTCGGCCCCCAATTTTGCAAAAGCTTTTGAAAATCGGTTTGTCCATAATATTTTATTTTAAAAATATATAATAATAATAAATCGATAATTTTGTCATTTTGTCATTGTATCTGGCTGTTTTTTTTAATACAGCTCTAGTATCTTTCTCGGAAGTACCGAATGGTTGTTCTCGAATAAATAGCCATTTTATCCTCATTTGCGACAATTTTTACTGTCTTGCCTTTTTGTCTTGCCTTTTCTGCCAAAGCAGCCTTAAAACCTTCCTCGTGAGTTCCGGGAAATGTTTCGTAAAATAGTTAATTTTTCTATTTTTATCCATTTTTTTTATTGTTTCACTCATGTGTCCGGCCATTTTTGCCGAGACATTCTTAAAACCTTCCTCGTAAGCGCCGAAGGGCTATTTTTGTAAAAATAGTTGATTTTTCTATGTTTATCCATTCTTTTTATTATTTCACTCATGTATTCAACCGTTTTTGCCGAGACAGCCTTAAAACCTTCCTCAGAATAATTGAAAGGCCATTTTCGTAAAACTAGCTATCTTTGACCATTTTTCCCTTTGTCTGGCCGTGACAACCTTGAAACCTTCCTAGGAAGTGCTGAATGGCTGTTTACGTTAAAATAGCCATTTTGTCTTATTTTTTCTTAGGGCCCCTCATGTCCCACTGTTTTACCCAAACTTTCATAGAGTAGATGTTTGCTTTCAAATATTATTTGCGCAAACTGCATGTACATATCTTTTGCCTTTAAGGTTGGGCACGTAGGTAACCTATCTAAGGCTCGTTTCCTTTCCATCTGAATTGGACGGGCCGTGCAACATTAATGTCCGGGAGTCAGAGAATCAAGGAATTCAGGATTTGGGTATCAATTAGGTCTAGATAGGCCCTAACCTCGTGCTTTCCTTGTGTAGGTACAACATAAGTACAAAAAGTGAAAAATCTGAAAAGAGGCCTAAAGACGAGGAGATACCACAATTTTATTGTCGATGAGGTACCTGCACTTCTATCAATTTAGTAGAATGATATAGAGGATTATGATTAATGAAAGATAAAAGGCTACTTAGGACATCTTGTTCACATCATCATTTCACAACCAAGAAAGGATGTGATAGAAGCTCTAATTCCCTGCTGGGACCCCGGATAACAACGTATTTTACTTTAATGATTATGAAATGATGCCCACACTAGAAGAGGCAGCGAGCTTCATGGGAAAAGGCTAATATCTTCCCCGTGATAGACTTATAGTACCAAAGAGAGTGCGGGCATGCAAAGTTTTGGAACTCCTGAAGATCAATCATGAAAAGTATCAGGAGTTATCCTATCGATGGGTCACCTTGAAATTTTTGTTTGACAAATATAGCGATAGAGATGCTTTTGAAAACAACTTGGGTCAACTAAAAAACAGAGGGGACATAGAAACATGGAAAGTGCACAAGCATTTTGCTTACATGGTCGCATTTTTGGCCCGCATGGTTTTCCTAGATGTAGAGGGGTGTATCGATATCCGATTAGATGGGGTAGTGTAAGCTTTGACTACCATGGAAAAATCGAATCTTGTCTTTGTGATTCTTTCAAGTATGTTCTAGGCTTTGACCAAGTGCTAAGAGGGACATAAATATTTTGAGGGCTGCAACATATTGCTGCAAATGTGGATTTTGGAACACTTCTACTGTCACCCTGTCATCGAGAACTTCAACCCGCATTGGCCCAATTTTGTCCAAAACCATGAAGGGAGGATCGAAACATGTGAGTTTCCTGAAGCAATTGGAGATTGGAAAGAGTTACTACTCACCTTGACCGCAGACTGAGTCACTTAGAATTACAATTGGTCTTCTATAAAAGACGTTATTTGTGAATCCTCTCATCAACCTTTTCTGATATTAATGGGGCTCAACGGCATCCAACCTTATGCTCCGCTTTGGGTAATACGCCAGTTAGGCCGGCGCCAAGAAATACCACCAAAAAGGGATATGAGCAAGTTCGCGTATGACATTTCTCTGAAAGAGCTAGTCGATGACAAGGAAGTGATGAATAGTTGGTTTGGGAGCGGAATTTTCGAGTTCCATGAGATGGTAGAAAGATCGCGACAGAGGGGAGGTGGTACCCAGATACCTTGCTTGGTTTCATGACCCTTCATCATTGGCAGATAGGCTAGAAGGGTCCAACAGAAGAAGAAGTGACTACATAGTCGTACAAAAGTTGAAGCAAGAACTACAACAAGCTATGAAACCATCTTTCGACAACATGCCCAATATCAGGCCAACATCATTTAAATCCGGCCAGAGGTTAAGAAAGACTACCAGGCCTCCCTACAGGTTATGGATAAGGACTTAAAGACCGATCGTATTAATCTAGCATGTTTGGAGAAACAGTTGGCAAACAGGGTCAAGTTGGCACAAAAGAGAGATGAGAGGGGCCGACTCTCTAAAATTCACAGGCTACAAGAAGACTTGAGCATCGTCGAGGAAGTAGTGAACCAGAACAAATGAAGTTTGATCTACAGAGGGAGAAATTTGAGTCAAGTAAGAATCACCAACTAGCCGAGTTCGAGATGGAGAAGCGTCATTATCATGAGATAATTGGCCGACTGCAAAATGACTTGATAAAAGCCATGAAATAAAGGAAATCTGCATTGGACCGCGAGGAAGATGCCCTTGGGAGGCAAATCGCTGGCATGTTTGCGTTCCAGGAGAATGTTAAGAAAAGGATACTTGAGATAGTCGAGTACACTGCTCTGGGGTGCACATATTGTGAGAAAATGAACAAGAAAATATTTATCGAATTCGCAATCAACCTCGTGCGCCACATTGCTACAGATATGGAGGTCATGTACAATGATCTATCCAACCAACTGGGATAGGGAGCGCCCCAACCGAGATGATGTCAAGCGGATAGTCTGCAAATTTGGAGTTTCTCTATTGCATTCACTTTCTAGGATGTTTTAGTACGTGTATTTTTAGTTTGAGTCCATAGGGGATGTCACAACGGAAAATTCAAGTAGTTATGATGGCACCTAACCTAACCCGCTAGGTAAGCCAATTAGTACCAATCTAATTCAAATAAGATTTACTGAGAAAAATAAATGATGAAATAACTGAACTTTTATACAACATCCCAAGGACTGGTAGTACGAGTTATGAGCTTCTAAGATTTAGAGTTCACATAGATAGTATGAAATAAATACATTATATAATTGAAATATACATAAACAGATTTATAAATCTAAAGTAACCAAGAATAAGAGGCAGCTATAACTGGGGCGCGGGTACATCTTAAATGCCAGCTCCCGCCATATATAGCAACATCAACTCCAGAATCTGCACGCAAGGTGCAAAAGTGTACCATGAGTACAACCAACCCCACATACTCAATAAGTAACAAACCTAACCTTAGGTTGAAAGAAGTGACGATCTTGGACAACGGTCATAGTCCAACACCAATAGCCAAGAACAACTCGTACCAATATAATAAAAGCAGTACAAGTAATAGCTCAAAGATCTGTTGCTCAGCTCGTTCATAGTTACGGAAAAATCGGCATGTTTTTCAGGTGTAACAGTAAAATCCCAAATCTTTCATCGAAATCATAAAAATATGAGAATATCAGAAAATAATGATTCTTCCCAAAATATTTTAACAACATATTAGATATTTTATTCTGAGATATCATAAGGAAAGTACATATCTATGCCTACATGTCAATGTGCATGTGAAGTCATGAATGTCACAAAACCGTATAGCATGAGGAAATGCATCTCTATGCATGTATGTCAATATGCATATCAAATGTAATGCTCACAATGATGAACACATGCACTCACACTCTCGGAGTGCTCAATCTCACTGTCTGGCACTCTCACTTATCACGCTCAATCACTCAGCACACTCAGTCACTCAGCACTGTACGGTACCTGCACTAACTGATGGTATGTCAGACTTCGGAGGGGCGAATCCTGCCCAAGCGCAAATATCAAGCCAATATGGCCTGGTGCGGCGTGCAGCCCGATCCCATCAATAATAATAAAGTCTATAAGGCATGCTGTGGTATGCAGCTCAATCCATATAATAATAATAATATATAAAGCTAATATGGCATGCTGCGGCGCATAATCCGATCCCATCATGAATCAATAAAACTTGATGCGGTGTGCAACCCGATCCCGTCAATGTCACTCACAATCCGGCCCTTAGGCCACAACTCAGTCATCAACCTCTCCAGTCTCTCGGGCTCACAAATCTCATGCCAATAAGCCCAAACAATGATAACATGATGTGACAATAATTAATAACAGAGACCGAGATATGATATGCAAATGAATGAATATGACCGAGTATATAATTACAATTTAAGAAAATAACTCAACAGCAGAAACGACCTCGGTGGGTCTCAACAGAATAAGCATATAGCCTAAACATAATTTCTTACATGATTCACAGCTCATATAATCAAACAAGTAGTGAAAACATGGATGTAACAAGATATAACAACAAAACAAGTCCGGTCATAGTCTAACTATCAATTAAAATCATAATTTCCCTAGTGCACGCTCACACGCTCGTTGCCTAGCATGTGTGTCACCTCAATACATCTCTTATAGCATAGTTCGCAGGGTTAAATACCCTCAAATCCAAGTATAGATATGTTACTTATCTCGAACAAGCCAAAACCAATACCGAACAAGCCAGACAATACTCTAGAAATGCCATCCCGCGCATATCAACCTACGAACGACTCGAAACTAGCCAAAAGAAATTCAAAAACATCAAATAATGGCTAATGAAACAATCCAAAATGATAAAGGTCGATCTTTACTCATTTACTCAAAGTCAACCAAAAAGCCAAACCTAGGCCCGCACCTCGAAATGCGACAAAACTCACAAAATATGATAACCCATTCAATTACGAGTCCAACCATACCGGTTTCACTCAAATTTGACTCCGAATCGATGTTCAAAACTCAAAAATTTACTTTAGGGAAATTTAGACATAAACTCTCTATTTCTCTTTAACATTCATAATCCAAATGCCAAAATCAAAGATAGATTCATGATATATAATAAAAAGCGAGTCAAGAATGCTTACCCTAATACATGTGGTGAAATTCCTCTCCGAAGTCTCCCAAAACCGAGCTCCAAATCTCAAAATATGAATAAAATGACCAAGCCCTCGATTTATAGCTTCTGCCTAGGCCTTTTTGCATATACGGAACAGTAGCCGCTTCTGCGGCATTGCTTTTGCGACCAAAACAAGCTTCTATGGAGAATCAGTGAAAACTCGCTGATCGCACTTATGGAATAAGCCCCTCTTCTGCGTACATGCAGGTGCGACAACAAATCGCGCTTCTGCGCTACACTTCACTTATGCGCCCCATGCCCCGCATCTGTTGTGTCTCATATGCGCTAAAAATCCCGCTTTAATGGAGATAGACCAACTCCAGCCTTCGTTGCAGGTGCGACCCAATTTTCGCTTCTGCGACCACCGCACCTGTGCAAAACCAGCTGCAAGTGCGATCACACTAGATCCTACCACAAACTAGCCTTAACCAATAAGTTCCAAAATGATCTGAATCATGTCTGAAACTCTCCCGATCCCCTCGGGACTCTGTCCGAACATACCAACAAGTCCCAAAGCATAACACGGACCTATTCGCGACCTCAAATCACACATAACAATATCAAAACCACGAATCGCACCTCAAATCAAACTTCATGAACTTTAAACATCCAAAACTCGTAACGAACCATATCAAATCAACTCGGAATGAACTCAAATTTTGCATACAAGTCCCACATGATATAACGAAGCTATTCCAATTCCCGGAACCACAATCTAAGCCCGATATCATCAAAATCAACTCCCAGTCAAACTTATGAACATTCCAAACCTTCAAATTTCTATCTTTCGCCAAATAGTGCCGAAACCTTCTAGAAACGTCCGAATGCAAATATGGGTGTTCGTCCAAGTCCAAAGTCGCCATCCGGATCTAATCGAACTATCAAAACTTTGATCTGAGGTCAAATACTCAAAAGTTAAACTTGGTCTACTCTTCCAACTTAAAGCTTCAAACATGAAATTCATTCTTCCAAACTAATTCCAAAACACCTGAAAACCAAAACCGACGATTCACATAGTCATAATACATCATATGAAGCCTCTCAAGACTTTAAACGGCTGAACGAAATACAAATGCTCAAAACGACCGGTCATGTCGTAACATTCTCCCTCACTTAAATATATGTTCATCCTCGAACGTGCCTAGAGTCGTTCTAAAGCCATCAAATTGCCATGTAACCTTACCATGCATATACCCGGGGGTGATCCCATGTCACCCCAATCCATGTAATCCTGACAACACAACATAACTGAATATCATTACTTCAACCTTAGTCTGTAAACCTTAGAACTCAATTTCCAACATTCGGAATCCATTACTAGACCCGAATCTCTCGTTTACACCCTGTATAAGCCTGAACAAGATATATCAAGCCATAACCACAACCCAAGATGAAATCACATGATATACCACATAACTCGCATACTCGTAATAATAATGTCCAATCACTGTTGCTGCTCAAAAATAAACTTTGTACCGGTAATGAACCTCATATCAAATAAAACTTCGTTCAAAACCTTCATACACTGCTGATGATGAAAGAAACACGCAAAAACTCTTAACGACTTATCAGATCAACAAGTCATGGAGCTCTCTCGCCCAACCAGAACCATAGCCCAAATTCTAAGTTGACTTCTGATATTACTCTTCTAAAATAATTTAATCAAATTCGATAGCAATCACTTCAGGCCCAAAGACTTCATCTCATCAAATACAAGCTACTCTAGTGACATACCACACCAATACTACCTAGATCCATAAACTGTGCAATCCGTGCACCATTAAGCAACAACATAAATGTACTCAAATAAGGAAAATGATTCAAATGAGAGAGCTGTCCAGCAAGCTCATCAAGTACCACCACAAATGCAAAGTGCATTATCATAACCATGGAGAAACAGATATCACAATATACCACCTACAGGAAAAACCATAACCAAGGCACAATCAGCTATTCAACACCCTAATAACCATCTCGCTCGAATTTCACTGCACGGCCCAAGCAGAAACGAATATAATGTGCAAGTAACCAACAGATCACAACCCATTGTAGCATAGAAGAGTAACACATAAAACATAGCAGATACGAATAAGATCAATTCTAATCGAATGGCACATCCCTCAACATTAGAAGTACGGAGTCAACCAATCCGACCCGGTGTAGAATACGCATCCTTATTAGGCCTACCAATGAGCCTCCAAATCAACCCCGGTTATTTACAAATAGATAAATAACCCTCCAAAAATCCACAATGACCTAAACATAACACATACTACCATCTGGCTTACTTTGGTCATATTTTCACAGTCCACAACCACGAAACAATCTACTTATGAGAACTCCTAGTCTCCAAATTCATAGAATACACGAATCACCATAATTAATCCTAACTCCACCATTCGAATGTTTAACATATCTCTCATACACGATCATCCCATGAGGAATACTTCTATAATTCTTTATTGCCATATAGAAAAACTCTGAATATCAGCAGTCGATCAACCAGGCGAGTACCGCAATATTATGAAGCTTCCATAGGTCAAAATTCAGTGCGCCTTCTGAATATTCACTCTTCTAAAGTAATACCAAATAGTGCCAACATTTTTCTCACGATCTGAAATCGCATGTGCTATATAAACTCATGACCTTCTTCTTGAAACTGAACTGTATACTTGCACATACAAATCCCAGTCTCACAACACGCATCTCCTCTATCAGACCATCATATAAAAATACGAGAACCTCATTATCAACTCTGAGTCTCAAGCATAATACATACTCAATAATCTAGAAACCTTCCACTTAATCCCATCCAGGAGAAAATTACAATACCCGACACACTCCTCATGCTGGTTGAAAATATCAATCTCAATCTATGGTAGAAGTCATCGAGAACTCTACGAAACCCATATGCACATAACCAAATCCCTCTAACTCAATCAAATCACTCAGGTCTCCAAACACAAGAGTATTGCCACAAAACACTGGCAAAGCCTCACTACATCATAAGAACCAAAAGTATCGATCTTATCTATTACCGTGTTGATCCAACATGCTCCCAAGTTGTCCTATTTCTCCGAGTTCCTCCGGAATTACACCTCAATTTGATACTTCTCCTTGCCAGAATACCACGATTCTTACTTGAAGATCACCACCATAGATCCTAGAATAAAACCACACCGCCTTAAGGCCCATAAGCCGTTGTATTCCCATTTTAACACTAAAAATACCGCATCTGAGATACCAACTACGAGGATACTTATGTGAATTTAATGTTATTACTTTTACCATTCTGATACTGAATTGTAGAATCCACAGTGATACCTAAATACCGCAAGTCCCGGCACCATCCAATGCAAATCTCAAAAATTAGCCATATACAAATTTTTAAAAAAATCTCAATTGCCACATATAAATCTTGAATCCATTAGAACCTTCTCGAGAGTCATCCACTCTGTTCAAATCTCAATTGCACCGCCCAAACGGGCCGAACAACATGTTCCCCATTAGCACAATAAAACCCAAAGAAGTAATCCATACCTCTAAGCCACCGAGTGAATCCTTTTTCTTGGTATATTACATCTATCACGAAAAGCAACCCTAGACCATTTCCAAGACTTCTATATATCCA
Source organism: Nicotiana tabacum (assembly GCF_000715075.1). Lineage (NCBI taxonomy): Eukaryota > Viridiplantae > Streptophyta > Magnoliopsida > Solanales > Solanaceae > Nicotiana > Nicotiana tabacum. The sequence goes on along the minus strand of NC_134102.1, from coordinate 111,960,583 downwards.
CAAGGTGTAATACATCATGCATCCAAAAATTCCTTACTAAAGTCATCCTCAAAACCTACCTCTGCAAGTCATAACCGAACCACAAGTATGCCTCAGGCCGAAACCAATATAACACATAACCATGAAATCAAATCGCCGATGGTAGACTCCCCCACTTGGCTCAAATCCATAGAATAAAATATCTGATAATTCACAATACCCATACTCTATTATTGTCATACTCTCGCAGTGAGATTCAACTAAATCATTCACAAGCTCCTACAACACAACCCATAAAATGCCTCAAATCATCTACTAAGCTCACATTCCTCCTCGTGATAATCAGATCAACTTTCTCTGCCAATCCAAACTCAAATCGCAACACATATAACCTATTGGTAGAAAGAAACTCTCCACAAAATATCATAAGGATCACACATTTATAGATTATCCCGCAGGTGATAACCACCTGCTTAGCTTCAAACTGACATCTCCCTATACCCTTTCACAACCACCAATAGGACACAATCACTTAATCTTCCTGAGTCTGAACTCATCCACAAGACATGTGAATCTACTTCGTTTAACAAACAAATGATATGAAAGATTCCTCAATATGATAATAACTCGAACTGTACAACACATCAAGACAGAAGTCAAGCACCCAATAGTCCTTTTCACATCTCAAGCAAACACTTCTCATCACATTCAAACAATCTGAATACATCCTGCAGTCACATCATACTAATTATGTATCCACCCAACCACTCACCGAGCTACCAGTCTCACTCATATGGACACCATCGAACATAGAAGTCCAAAAGTACATACTCACATAGCTGAAATCACCATACTCAAGCTACATTCAAAACCCGACCGTAAGTCCTCTGGACTGGCCCCTCACCAAAACATGGAAAACATACCTCGCACTTTATCCATGGAACTACGAGCCGTCAATGCACAGCTGGTACCGAGCGCTCATATATCATATGAGTGAGTGGAAGGAACTCAAAGTTATGTTTCAAGCTGAATCAATGTTGCACGATAAGGAAAGAAAGATGGGAAGTTTATCCTAAATGCCATGTAGCCTCTCGAAGATAGGTATGGACGTCATCATACCGATCTGCAAGACTCTACTAGATACTTTCTCATGACTTGTAGAACCGATATGCAACATTTTACTTTGAAAAATATTGTAAAGCAAAAATAAAGTGCGTGTTTGCTTATTGGATAATTCGAAAATGAACCCAAAAAAAGAGAAAAAAAAAGAATGATTTTTTTTTTTGTAAATAAAAAAATCAATCAAGTGTCTTACGTCCCTGAAGTACATAATGATCTGATTCATGCGGCGACATAATACGTAGGTAACCTCTAAAAGGTTCAATCGAAATATTTTTCAATGACTCTAAAATCAGGGATCAAAATGAGGTAAGTGAAAAGAAAAGAAAAAAAGGGGGGGAGGGGGGTGGGGGGAGGAAATATTAAGAGCTTCAATAAGCCGCAACCTTTATAAGTCAGAATGAAACATGAAGCCTTCCAAAAGCATGTTAGAAATGGTGATAATGTTAAGAGCATGGCATATTACATGTGATTCATTTCTGTAAAATACTTAACCCTAACATATTTGTTCTCTCTCATATAGTAAGCCTAATGTGGTTGGTTTGTGGTAAAAACTGGCAACAGATCATTACTTTACCAAATCCAAGGGAAAGATAGCAATGGCTAATAATGATGAATTTGAGTTGGTCAGTAACGACCCCCAAGGTCAATCAGTTGAGCAAGAGTCGGAGAAAGTAAGAAGATTGAAACAACAACTGTCTGATGTGTATTAGGCGTGGGTCTCCGGTCAGCCTCCGCCTCAGGGTCCCTCATAGGGAACTTTCATTGTACCCCTGGTTACTCAACCGCCGCTCCATGCAAAGAGAGATCACATTCTACCACCAAGGTATGTGCCAAATTACAGATTCCCTGCTGCCCATGGTACCTCTAATGTGTGACCTCCAGTTGCACCGGTCAGGAACACCCCCTCGGCGTGTCTGGTGTGCCGGCATATATAGTCCTGCCACCACCTCCGATGATGAGGCCAAACAATAAGCTACCATCGCATGCTTATGATGGCCAATAATACTCTCCAAATATGGCTTTCAGAGTCTCAGCTCCATACAATCAGACTCCTCAGTACGAGTCACTAGTGAAAAAGGAAAAGCCTGTCAAGACGGTTGAGCCGGGTGAGATGGCCAGAAAAATGAAAAGTCTTGAGCAGAACATAAAGAACATACAAGGACTATGTGTTCACAAAAGCATTTCATTCAGTGATCTATGCATGTTCCCTTACATCCATTTACCACTAGGGTTTAAGACCCTGAAATTTGAAAAAGATATTGGAAACGGTGACCCTATCACCCATTTGAAAAAGTATTGCAACCAGCTGAAGGGTGCAGGAGGAAAAGAAGAATTGTTAATGGCTTATTTTGGGGAGAGTCTAGTGGGAGTGGCTTTTGAATAGTTCATTGACCAAGATATCTCTCACTGCATATTTAGGACGACATGGAATAGGCCTTCGTCAACCAATTTCAGTACAACATTGATATTGGGCCAGATCGCAATTCCCTATCCAATATGAAAAAAGAGCCGACTGAAAGCTTTAGGGAGTATGCCATCAAGTGGATGGAGCAAGCGGCTAGATTTAAGCACCCATGGATAACTACGAGTTGATCACTATTTTTCTTGAGGCTCAATAGCCTGATTAATTTAAGAACATGATGTCCGCGATGGGTAGACCTTTTGCAGAAGCTATCAAAATAGGGGAGATGGTCGGAAATGGCCTCAAGACTGGCAGAATTGTAAGTCAAGCTGCTCTCAAAGCCACCACCCAAGCAATCCAAAATGGGTCAGGAAGTTCAGCAAATAGAAAAAAGAGAGATGAAGGGTCCATGATGACTTCAGGGTCTAGAGAAGTTCAAAGAAGGGCATCGCACCCTTATGTGCAAGTTCAGCAGTGGAAGTTCAGCTACCCTCACCATTACTATCCCCCATCAATTCCTCAATACTCAATTGGCCCACCACAATACACAGTGTTTAATGCTCAGTCTTATGCTCGGCCTCCTAATCAACAGGTACGAGCGCCAGCTCCAAGGATACCCCGTTCTCAGCAGTAAAATTTTTGGGGACCCTACAATGCTCATCCCAGGCAAGATTATGGTCTAGAGCATAGGCCGATGGAAAAATTCACTCCATTGCCTGAATCATACTCTAGTTTGTTCCAGAAGTTGAAGCAGATGGGCGTGATTGGACCCATCGCTCCCCACCATATGCATCCTGATTAACATTGATTTTAAGCAAATGCTAAATGTGAATATCAATCAGGTGCTCCGGGGTATAGCAAGGATGACTGTTGGACTCTGAAAAGATCCATAGAAAGACTTATCGCTAAAAAGTTGATTGTGGTAACAAATGGCGAGGACCCTCCTAATGTGACAAACAACCCATTGCCAGCACATAATAATGTTCATTTTGTAGGAATGATTGGCTGAGGTAAAAAATACAATCCAGTTGGCCGAGCAGAAATGACAATGGGAATGATTTAAGAAGGAACTGGACTGGAAGTAAGTCCAAGCTGAGATATGCCATTGATTGTGAAAGGCACCCAGTTTTCCAAGCCCGAGGTTGTATGTCCTGGGACGCCACCCCACAAACACAAAAACCATTCCTTGGAACTACAATAAAGTTATAGTGACCTACAAAGGCAAGAAAATCATAGAACAAGTGGGGGGAACTGGAGGTTTGACTCGATCAGGGAGGTCTTACTCTCTAGGATAGTTGAGGAAGGCCAAGCAAATCAGAGAAGGCCAAGCAAATCAGAGAACGCCAAATGCCAATAAAGAAGCCAGTCACCGAAGAAGAGGAGGAAAAGTTTTTAAAAAAGATGAAAGTTCAGGATTACTCAATCATTGAACAGTTGAGAAAGACTCCCGCTCAAATTTCTCTGCTATCTCTGCTCATACATTTAGAAGAGCATGCCCGTGTACTAATCAAGATCTTGAATGAGGCACATGTCTCAGAGAAGACCACAGTAAATCAGTTAGAGAAGATGGCCAATAGATATTTTGAGGTGAACAAAATCTCTTTTACGGACGATGAACTCCCCGAGGAGGGAGCCAGGCACAATATTGCTTTGCACATGACTGTCAAATGTGAGGGGCACTACGTAAAGCGAATCATGGTTGATGGAGTCTTACGTAGATGTATGCCCTCTCTCTACTTAGCAAAGTATAAAGATCAATATAGATAGAATCTGACCCAGCAATGTCCGTATTAGAGCTTTTATGGCTCAGCGAGAGACACCATTGGGAAATCAGCCTCACCGTGACAATTGGGCCGATTGATTTTGAAATTGTCTTCCAAGTAGTGGACATGAAAACTTCTTATAACTTTCTTCTTGGAAGGCCATGAATTCATATGGCTCGAGTTGTGCCACCCACTTTGCATTAGATGCTCAAGTTTGAACATAACATGCAAGAAATTATTGTTCACGTAGAAGACGAGTTATCCATTTATAAAGACCCGTTAATCATGTGTATTGAGGCCAATGAAGGGTATGAATCCATTGTCTATCACAATTTCAAATGGTTGTTGTGGACCATGTTGAGGAAAGAAAGCCTATTATGCATCCTCGTCTTTCCGCCACATCAGTAATAGTGGTGCACTTATGCTAAGATAGGGTTATGAGCCAAGAAAAGGCCTGGGTGCATCATTGTAAGGAATTTCGGAACCCATTTCTCCCTTTGGTAACAAGGGTACTTTTGGCTTAGGTTTTAGGCCAAGACAAGCAGATGAAGACAAAGCCAAGCACCGCAAAAAGCATGGGTGGGTCTTGCAGAAACCGATTCCTTACATTTTCTACACTTTTTCCAAGCCACGACTCCAAGAGGGTCAAAATTCTCGGCACAGGAAAACATTGGTGAAATTTGTCATGGCCTCAGCCAGATGTTTTCTGAAGTGAGTATGATCCAGGCTGGTGAAGGCACTAGTCATGCCGATATGCAACTAATTAGCCTAGACACCATGCTCAACAAATGGGAAGCAACTCCTCTCCCCATAAGGAAGGAGTCTTGGTAGTTTGCTTTTGCAGCTTCTTTTTCGTATTTTGGGTTACTTTCAGGGTTGTAATCCAAACATCTCAGTATGCTTATTTTGTTTTGATGTTAACCCTTCTATCCTTTCAAATCCAAGGAAATGTAGTTCAGTTTCATATTAAGTTATGTATCTTTTCCTTTTTTTTCTTTCTAATTCCTGTCATTTTGTTTCCATTTCAGTTTGGTTAATGTCGGCTTTAATAACATGACATGCATGTGGAATTCACGCCAAGATCTTAAAAAGTTATCTAATTCTGAAATAATGCATCAAGAGATTGAATATGATGAAGATGAGGTTGTTGGGGAAATAAAAAAGAGAATTGGAACAATTTGAAAACAATCATAAGCCCAACCTCAATGAAACTTAGCCGATTAATATCGGAAGTCATGAAAAAGTTAGAGAAACAAATATAAGCATACACACTGAATAAAAAACTAGAGATACCTTGATTCAACTTTTATTTGAATACATAGATATGTTTTCTTGGTCTTATGATGATATGGCGGGTTTAAGTGTTGATATAGTGGTTCATAAGTTTTCCACGTATCCTAATTTTTCACCAGTCCAACAAAAGCAATGAAAATTTAAAACGGCCATGAATGATAAAACCAAAGAGGAAATGATGATGCAACTGAGCGCCAATGTAGTTAGAGCCGTCCGATACACCACTTGGGTGGCAAATGTTGTGCTTGTGCCTAAGAAGAACGAAAAAACCAGAGTCTGTGTTGACTACAGATACTTGAATAAAGCAAGTCCAAAAGATAATTTTCCTTTACCAAACATTCGCATACTGGTAGATAATTGCACTAAGCACGAGATATAATCTTTTGTGGATTGCTATGCTAGGTACCGCCAGATTCTAATGGATAAGAATGATGCCGAAACGATCGCTTTCACCACTCCATGGGGTACTTATTGTTATAGGGTCATGACATTCGGTTTGAAAAATGTAGGGGCAACTTACACGAGGGCCATGACCACCAATTTTCATGACATGATACTTAAAGAGATTGAAGTATATGACGATAATGTCATCATAAAGTCAGAGACACATGTCGATCATGTACGCGATTTGAAAAGTTCATCGAATGGTTGTGGAGGTATGACCTTAATCTCAATCCAGCCAAGTGTGCATTTGGGGTTCCGTCTATGAAACTCCTCGGTTTTATAGTCAGTCGTAGAGGCATCGAATTGGATACATCTAAGATAAAGTCCATTCGCGATCTAACACCCACGAAGAACAAAACTGATGTCATGAGTTTGCTCGGGAGGTTGAACTACATCAGTAGATTCATTGCTCAGCTCACAACCACATGCGAGCCTATCTTTAAGTTATTGAAAAAGGATGTTGTTGTTAAGTGGACAGACAATTGCCAAAAGGTTTTTGACAGGATAAAAGATAATCTGTCAAAACCCCATGTACTGATCCCACCCGAACCTGGTAGACCTTTGTTTTTATATCTATCGGTGATGGATAATTCCTTGGATGCTTTCGGGGGCAACATGATGCTACAGGAAAAAAGGATCAAGTAATCTATTATTTGAGCAAGAAGTTCACCAATTATGAGGTTAAGAATACACTTTTAGAAAGGACATGTTGTTCTTTGACTTCGGTCGCTCAAAAGTTAAGGCATTATCTTTTGGCCTAACTACTTACCTCATATTCAGAATGGATCCTTTGAATTACATCTTTCAAAAGCGAATGGCTCGCAAAATGGCAAATTCTGCTCACAATGTTTGACACTGTCTATGTCACTCGTACCGCAATGAAAGCACATGCTTTGGCAAATCATTGGCAGATAATCTAGTTAATGATGATTACGATCCACTGAGCACATACTTCCTAGACAAAGAGGTCAACTCAATAGAGGAAGCAGTTTCGGACGACAACCAAGTATGAAAAATGTATTTTGATGGGGCTGTTAATATCAAAGGAGTTGGGATCGGGGCAATCCTCATCTCACTTATTGGACAGCATTACCCTGTAATGGCTCGAGTTTGGTTCTACTATACCAATAATACGGCAGAATACGAGGCTTGTATCATGGGTCTAAAAATGGCTCTTAGTCTGGATGTGAATGAACTATTGGTTATGGGAGATTCCTACTTGCTTATCCAGCAAGCCCAAGGTGAATGGGAGACTCGAGACATCAAGCTTATTCCATACAGACAATGTGTGCAAGACTTGAGCAAAAGATTCAAATCCATCGAGTCCAGGTACATTCCCAGGTTTCACAACGAGCTAGCCGATGCCTTGGCAACCTTAGCCTCGATGCTTCCATATCCAGACAACAACGCATATTCATCCATTGTAAATCTAAGTGTAGAATCAACATGGTTACTACAATATAATTCAGGCAGAACTAGATGGTGAACCATGATATCATGACATAAAACGATTCCTGAAAATAAGGGAATACCTGGTGCATGCCAAGGGAGATCAAAAAAGAACTATAAGGCGGCTCGCCTGTGGTTTCTTCCTAAATGGGGAAATCCTGTACAAAAGGACCCCAGACTTGAACATGTTGAGATGCATAGATTCCATAGAAGCTGAGCGGATCATGAGTGAAGTACATTCAGGAGTATGTGGGCCTCACATAAATGGATATGTTTTGGCAAAGAAGATTCTGTGGGCAGGGTATTATTGGCTTACTATGGAGCAAGATTGGTTTAGTGTTGTTCGCATGTGTCACCAATTCCAGATTCATGGTGGCCTGATTCACTCGTCTACGTCGGAGTTGCATCCCATATCCTCTCCTTGGCCTTTCATTGCTTGGGTAATGGATGTTATTGGGCCAATCGAGCCAAAGGCTTCAAATGGGCATAGATTCATTTTAGTCGCCATTTATTACTTCACCAAGTGGGTAGAGGTTGTCACTTTCAAAGCAGTTACCAAGAAAGCAGTGGTAGACTTTGTTCATTCCAACATCATCTGTCGCTTTGGTATCCCAAATACCATTATCACTGACAATGCAGCCAATCTAAATAGTCATCTGATGAAGGAGGTATGCGAGCAATTTAAAATTGTGCATTGCCATTCTACCTCTTACTGATCAAAAGCCAATGAAGTCATTGAAGTGGCAAACAAGAACATCAATAAGATTCTCAGGAAAATTATCCAAGGGTCCAGGTAATGACATGAAAAGTTGACTTTTGCTCTTTTGAGATACCGCATGACTGCTCGCACATCTGTCGGTGCAACTCCTTATCTGCTGGTATATGGAATTGAAGCTGTAATACCGGTTGAAGTCGAAATTCTCTCTCTCCGAATCATTGTAGAATCAGAGATTGAAGCTACTAAGTGGGTCAAGACCCGATTAGAACAACTAATGTTGATTGATGAAAAACAGCTACCAGCGGTGTGTTTTGGCCAGTTATACCAGCAAAGAATGGCACGCGCTTATAATAAGAAAGTGCGCCCAAGGCACTTTGAGGTAGGCTAGCTCGTTTTGAAACGCATCCTTCTGTAACAGGTAGAAGCTAAAGGAAAGTTTGCCCCGAACTGGCAAAGACCCTACAACATGAAGAAAGTGTTACCAAAGGGACTTTGCACTTGGTTGATAATAAAGGACGGGTACCAGACATGAATATTAACGCAGATGCAGTCAAAAGATATTATGTTTGATATATACCTACTGTAGAACTTTCACGCATGATTTTATCAGATAGAGATGAAGAAGGCTATCATTGTTCACTATCCCTAATAGGTGTCACCCTTTTGTTAATCATGTTCGAGCCATATTTGTCTTTTTTCCCTCTTTTTGGAACCTGTGTACTTGTAAAAAACAAAAAAGAAAAAAATAACAAAAACAATATTAAAAAAAGAAGAAAAAAACAAATCTTCTAAGTCGGTGAACTACGTTCGACCTGATTCTGAAAGGATACGTGGGCAGCCCTACCCTGAGTTCGGTCCTATCGCAACAGAAAATCCATAGCCCAATACTTCAAAATTGGGGTAGAAGTTTGTTTTACTTTTTACGGTCTTCTATTAAAAAAACCGTTCCAAAAGTTGTAATTAAGTTCAAGGTTCTTTTGCCTTTTCCCGTTAAGGCCTTCTAATCGATCTCTGAGAATGTTGAAGTCACCATGCCAAGGGCGTTGGACAACCTGCTGCATGCAGTATCTTAGTCAAGGGCGGTGAAAGCAAATATGAAAGAGTCTTATCGATGAAAATTCGTATGGGCATCGTAAGGCGACAGTGAGAAGAGAAATGAGAGAGATCGGTTATCGAAAACCCGCAAAGGGCGCTACTAGCCGATTGGGGGTCTTTGATACTCCGGCATGAGCCCAACCAAGACAGTTTCAAGATGAATGTTTGCGACAAATTTTGAGAATTAGACAGCTAAGACCGATTAAGCGCCTAGTCCAAAATGCATGTCATGATTCATTGAAGTCGGCACATACCTCTGGATAAGTCTCCCTATTCTTTTCTCAGAAAGGGACACCTTTTGTTTAAACACAGTTCTTTTTCACTTTCAATTGCTCTTATTTTTTTTTCCATAATTTTTGTTTGAGTCCTTTTCAATCTAATTCTTGCATCAAAAGTAAAGCAAAGAAATGGAACCAAAACTTGCTACAGTTTCCCCGTAATACTGAGCACAATTTGGGGCATATGCGACATTGACAAAGGCACGAATCCATTTGTTATCTCCTCTGATAAATTGAATAACGTGTTTCAAAGAAATCAAAAAGGTCGCCAAGCAAGACTTGCTTCATGGGCAAAGCTGATAGCGCCACACACACAAACTGGCATCAGGTGCATGATATTCAAGTTTTATATTTAAAAGAAAAAAAAATCGCCAAAGTAATGACTTGCTTTGTAGACAAGGGTCAGCAGCACTTTAGACATCCGGGTATGAAACAGTTGGGGCAATGTCGGAAAGCCAAGGTCTCCAGAAAGCAATACAGAGTATCTGAGCACCTCGGTACCACATTGACAGAATCAGTTATTCTATAATAGAATGATCGAGAATTTAAACTACTCAGGGCATCAAGACCATAAACCAACCACCATTTTGAAAACTCACAAATGTTTCTTTGTTTGAAGCAGGAACACAACAATACAAAATGGTGATTCTCAAAGGACGAACGTCACCAAAGGTAAGTTCCTCAAAATCTTCATTTGCTTTTACTTTCAGTATGCATCACTACTGTTCATACTTCCCATTTTCCGTAGCTTAACTCGGGTAGAACCTTTTCTCCTAGGGGGATTCAACTTATAGTTCTAGGTAGAAGTACTCTTCGCTCAGGCTGTTTTACATAGCTTAACTCGGGTAGAACCTTTTGCCTGGGGGATCCAGCTTATATTTCGGGTAAAAGTATTCCTCGCTTGGGCTGTTTTACGTAGCTTAACTCAGGTAGAACGTTTTCTCCTAGGGGGATACAGCTCATATTTCTAGGCAGAAGTACTCTTAGCTCAGGCTATTTTATGCAGCTTAACTCCGGTGAAACCTTTCTCCTAGAGGGATCCAGCCCATATTCCGAGTAGAAGTATTCTTCGCTCAGGTTGTTTTACGTAGCTTAACTGAGGTAGAACCTTTTAGCCTAGGGGGATCCAACTCATATTTCTGCGTAGAAGTACTCTTCGCCAAGGCTGTTTTACGTAGCTTAACTAAGGTAGAACCTTTTCTCCTAGGGGGATCCAATTTATATTCTGGGTAGAAGTACTCTTCGCTCAGGCTGTTTTACGTAGCTCAACTCGAGTATAACCTTTTCGCCTAGGGGATCTAGCTCATATTTTGGGGTATAAGTACTCTTCACTCAGGCTTTTTTACGTAGCTTAACTTAGGTAGAACCTTTTTACCTGGAGGGATTCAGCACTTTATCAGTAATACATGGTACCAATCCCTGGTTACACTCCTCCTTAGTGATACAAGACTCCAACCCCTGGTTACGTTTTCCTTCAATAATACAGGGTACCAACCCCTGGTTATATTCCTCCTTGGTGATACAGTGCGCCAACCCCTGGTTACGTTTTCTTCAATAATACAAGGTACCATCCCCTAGTCACGTATCTTTTAAGTAATATAGGGTATCATCCCCTAATTTCATTTTCTTTTGGAAACACAGGGTACTACCCCCAGTTGCATATCCTCACATAGCTAGTTTACACTACTGTCTTTGTCTTACTTTCTAAATTAGATAATTTATAGCTTTCTCTAATAACTCATAAATATTTTCTAGTGCCAAACTGGGGCAGAAAACTTTTGTTCATTTTTTTTGTCTTTGATGGTTTTAAGTACCCCGCCGTAAAGCACAGATTGTGACGATTAAAACTTGCAGTTTCAGTTCTCGTCAGAAAAAAGAGGTCTTTCGATCACAAGATAATCGGAGTTAGCTTTGATAATGTGTCAACATTCCAGCTTCTCAAGTTTCATTTTCCCAAATTTTGATCGAGAAATCAAGCAATCGAGAATGAGCCATAATCTTTTCTTCAAAGAGCATCAAGATCCAATCTAAGGTCAACATAAGCAAGCAAGTCAAGAATCAAGATTTGACTCAAAAAGACACATAGATAGGAATTTTGTAAGTCTTAGTTTGCAGACATATGTAGTTCCCTTCTCCTTCTTCTTCTTTTTTGATGTAAGTAGCAAGTAACAATAACGGTAACAAGTAACAGTAACAACAACAACAACAACAACAACAACAACAACAATAACAACAACAACAACAACAGTAGTCTTAACTCTAGTGTCTAGTAGTACCAGCTACCAAAATTTTCTCAGAACTATATTGACATGATTCCTTTATCGCCAAGGATAAGTAGGCAAGCTCGGAAGCAAGGTTCGGTCACCTTTTTTCAATAAATGCTTTCATTGGACTAGTACATGAGAAAAATTAGCTATGAAAATCATTTTCATTGCACGAAAACTCTTCATGTTCTCGAGCAAAGAGAGGCAGTTGTACATACCTAATTTTTGCTCTTTCTTCTTCTCCTACATATATTATTACTTTTTTTTTTTGTGTGTGTGTGTGTGTGTGTGTGTGTTTGTGTAAATTTTAGAATTAGATTATTAAATAATTTGTTAGGGTAGTTAGGGGATTAATAGTGTCATTTTAAGCCAAAATTAGCCTAAACATTGGACCACATCTGGCAACCCAGCAACCCAGGACCCGATCCAAATGATTTGGCCTGGAAGACGCCAAAACGACATCGTTTTGGTAAGTGGATGAGATTCAATCTCAGCCACTCATATTTACTTTATTCAAAGGCCACAAATCAACTTTCACCCTAGGTATTTAAAGCCTAGAATAGCCGAAATTTTGCCTCCATTTTTCCTTTACTCTCTTTCTCCTCTCTCTCTTCTCTCTCTCATTCCCTCTCCCTCTACTTCGCCCGTTGCCGCCCGCTAGAATTCGCTACCGGCGGAGGCCAACCTCCAAACACCCCCAAATTATCACCATACACTCTCCTCAACCTCTTCTATTCGAATATCCAAACCGAATTTCTCAAAACCCCCTCAAACTCCATGATTAGTAGATCTAGAAAACCCTAGTTGCCGCCTATTTTTCAAATTCGTGCAGATCTGACCACCTTCGCCCTATAACACATACATGAATGGATAGAGCTCTATGATACCTACACTTCCCTCCTAATTTCACCCATAAACCCCGACCTCTACCACTGTTAACCTCCGGATACCACCACCATAGCCGCCCCTAAATCACCGTTGTTATGCCTGAATCTCTTCTCATCCAAGGCGTAGGAATGACTCCAAATATCCTTTCTTGTTGGTGATGAAAATCGCAGCCAAAATTCTTGTTTGCCGACATTCAAGGCTACGATTTCCACCAATAAGAAAGACGTGCTTGATAGTTGATCTCGGGTCATGACTGTTACAATGCGCTCCGATAACCTGAGCCAATTTTTGGATCCCCGAGCTTTGGTAAAAGCCTGCCTTCCCTAATTCTAGCTACTAGTTTAGTTTTCAGATTTAGTTTTATGTCTTGTTTGTGTTTATATGGTTGTCCATTGTGTTATGATACTAGTCGTCTAGTTTCAGATAGTTTAGTCATCTATATGTTCTAGTTTAATATTATTTTGTCCTTCGCTATTGATTATGTCAACTACGGGTAGTCATTTTATTGGCTTAGATTCGTGTATATTAGTTTGAATTATTATTAGTTTAGGTTATTTAGATTGTGCTTTAGATTCAATTAGTTTATTAGCATGTTGTTTATATTGTCGTTGTCTCTGTTAAAAAAATCTCTTTTCCCTGATTTCAATAATTAATTTAGTTTTAAATTTTAGTTTTCTTTCTTGTTTATGTTTCTATGACTATTTATTGTATTATGAGAGTGATCGATTAGTTTCGAATTGTTAGTAGTTTATATCAATTAAGTTAACTATATTATTTTGTTCGTTTTTGCTAGTTTGGTCAATCATTGTTATTGTTTATTTGTTTGATTTCCATTAGTTTATGTGTTGATGTTGCTTTGGTTTTAGTATTTTGAGAGACTTGTTAGCTTAGTTTATAAGCTTGTTTGGTTTGTTTGGTAGCCATCTTGTTGCATTATGAATTCTGATTAGTAGTAGTTTATAATGGGGATTGTCTTGTTTATTTTAGGCTTTGAATATTTGAGTTAAATGAGAGGCCTAAATTAAGCGGAGATAGCAGACTTACTTTCATAAACTTCTAAAGAAAGAGATCAGGATATTGTGCTAGGCGAGTTGGGGAATTCCGAAAGTCACCGCGATTTTGGGTATTGTAGGCGCATCAAGGTTGAGGAGGTCATGGGACTATGCGTAAGATGAGCAGGGGTAGAGCTACCAGTCCTGACGAGATTCCGGTAGAATTTTGAAGGTGTGTGGGTAGAGCAGGTTTGGAGTGGCTGACTGGGTTATTTAATGTTATTTTCGGGATGAAGAGGATGTCAGACGAGTGGAGGTAGAGTACGGTAGTTCCGTTGTACAAGAATAAAGGTGACATCCAGAGTTGCAACAACTATAGGTGTATCAAATTATTGAGTCATACCATGAAAGTTTGGGAAAGGGTGGTAGAAGCGAGGGTGAGGAGGACAGAGTCTGTATCAGACAACCAGTTCGGGTTCATGTCGGGTCGTTCTACTACGGAAGCTATCCACCTTATCAGGAGGTTGGTGGAATAATACAGGGATAGGAAGAAGTATCTGCACACGGTGTTTATTGATCTGAAGAAAACGTATGACAAGGTTCCTAGAGAGGTTCTTTGGAGATGCCTTGAGACTAAAGGTGTATCGGTTGCTTACATTAGGGTGATTAAAGACATGTATGATGGAGCTAAGACTCAGTTAGGACAGTGGGAGGTGACTCTGAGCATTTTTCGGTTGTTAGGGAGTTATACCAAGGATCTACGCTCAGCCCATCCTTATTTGCCCTGGTGATGGACGTACTGACATAACATATTCAAGGAAAGGTGTCATGGTGTATGTTATTCGCCGATAACATTGTTCTGATTGATGAGACGCGTAGTGGTGTTAACGAAAGGCTGGAGGTTTGGAGACAGGCCCTTGAGTCTAAGGGTTTCAAGTTGAGCAGGACGAAGACGGAATATCTTGAGTGCAAGTTCAATGCCGAGCCGAGGGAAGCAGGCATGGACGTGAGGCTTGGATCGCAGGTCATTTACAAGAGAGGCAGTTTCAAGTACTTTGGGTCGGTTATCCAGGAGGATGTGGAGATCGACGAGGATGTCACACACCGTATAGGGGTGGGGTGGATGAAATGGAGGTTAGCATCTGGAGTCATGTGTGATAAGAAAGTGCCACCGCTACTCAAAGGTAAGTTTTATAGAGCGGTGGTTAGACCGGCCATGTGGTATGAGGCTGAGTGTTGGCCAGTTAAGAACTCACATATTCAGAAGATAAAAATAGTAGAAATGAGGATGTTGAGGTGGATGTGCGGGCACACTAGGATGGATAAGATTATGAATGAAGATATTCGGGAGAAGGTGGGCGTGACTTCCATTGATGACAAGATGCGGGAAGTGAGGCTCAGATGGTTCGAGCACGTACAGAGGAGAAGCTTGGATGCCCCGGTAAGGAGGTGCAAGCAGTTGGCATTGGTGGGTACGGGGAGAGGTAAAGGGCGGCCTAAGAAGCAATGGTGAGAGGTGATCAGGCGGGATATGGCACGGCTTCAGATCTCCGAGGACATGGTACTCGATAGGAAGCTGTGGAGGTCGAGCATTAAGGTTGTAGGTTAGGAGGTAGTTGAGCATATTTAGTCTATCAGTGTGAGGCTAAGCTGATAGGATTATTCTTAGATTGCTAGTGGTTAATGTTGTGTTTACACTACTCTTCCATTTTCACTGTGACAGTTGGTTGTGGTTGATACAGTATATATATGTGGGAATCGGGTGGGAATGATCAGACGGTGAAACTTATCGGTGTGGGTGGAAGGAATAATATTCAGTTGAGAGGGTGTTGTCGGGAATTTGTGGATTTGAGTGACGTGGGATCATCCGTGTGTCATGCCTTATTTACTGATTATTATTTCTACTTTTCATCTATTCACTGGTTCTTGTGATATTATTATTTCTATGATTTTTTGTTGACGGTACTGATATTTTATCTCTTTCGTCTTCTTGAGCCGAGGGTCTATCGGAAACATCATGGTTTGGTTGCTTTCACTGTTTCAAAAGCTATTTGGAGTACTCCAAACACTGTTCATAGTTGGTAAAAAGTTTATCTTTTGGACAACTTTTGACAAAAAAAATCTATCATTTGAATAGTTGGACATATTTTTGGTGAAAAATCTGTTCTTTAGACATATTGGTAATAATAATTTAAGGTCTCCCTCTCCTATAAAGAGAGGGTCTTCCTTTCATTGAAAAAAAAAAAGAGGGATACACTCTATCACACTTAGAAAAGGACAATCTTTACACTTGAACACACAACTTGAGAGAAAAATATACAACATCTAAGTGGGTGTTTGGACATAAGAATTGTAAAATTCTAAAATAGGGGGCAAAAATTTTTCAAGTGAAAATGCTATTTGAAATTTAGAGTTGTGTTTGGACATGAATATAATTTTGGGTTGTTTTTGAAATTTTGTGAGTATTTGAGTAAAAAATTTTAATAACAGTTTTTTGGAGTTTTTTTAAATTTTCGAAAATTTTGCAAAATGCATCTTCAAGTGAAAATTGAAAATTTTATGAACAAACGCTAATTTCGATAAAAAGTAAAAAAAAAATTGAAAGAAAGGGAAAATTTTCTTATGTCCAAACGTGCTCTAAATATCCTTGAGTAGGAAAAATGGAGAGCTTTTGAGTGATTTTTGTTCTGAGTAAAACCTTATCAAAAACACTTTAGCTCTTGAAGCTAGTCTTGGATTTTTCTTTTCTAAAGTTAGCTAAGGTTCTGGGGTTTAGTTTGGAGTTCTTTTCTGGGCTGTCTTGTTGCAGCTTTATTGCTGCGTCGCTGCTAGAAGTTTGGTTGTGTTCATTAGTTTGCTCTTCCAAAGTTTTCTTCTTTGCTGTATTTATTTTCTGCAATTCAGGTATCCTTTTAACTTCTGTAATTTCAGATTTCCCTTATAAATAACAGTGAGAGTAACTTGAGCTTATTTTGATGTTTAAGCATGTCTGATTTGATTTTTAGCTCGACCAACATAAGAGTTCGTGTGTTATAATTATGTGTCAAGCCTTAACTCTATTATAATGAGTATATATAATTCCTTAGGATGTTCTGAATGCCAAATATTATACATTCATGTTTAAATCTGTTTAAACAATATAACTTACTTTTATTGTGTATGCAAATAAGTTTAACTAGTAGAAGGGTTGTGTACCATTTAAATAAGCATGAAAAAATGTTTTACGTGTAATTATGTACTGCCTATGGTGTCCCTTCATGCAGCATAGGATTCTTAAGTTCAACTTTATGAAATTTAATTTAGCACATCAATTGAAAATGAATGGGAAGCAATGATTCTTTTTAAGTTAGAAAAGTGAAGTTTATTCATTAATTGAGTTGGAATCGTTTGAGCCGTTGGAAAGTGGAGTTTTGCTTCATTGTGTTTCAGCTATTCTAGTCAATACTTTATTATTATTATTTTTATTATTACGTCGTTTCTTTTTGAAATTGACTATTGAAATTGACTATTTTTATAGTTTTCATTAGCCTTGTTTGATAAGGCAACAGGGAAACTGAGCTTTTACAAAGTCGGGTAAGTTGGACATTACAATTGAAGTAGGCCAGTAATTTTCGCTAACTTCAGAGGGATGTAGGATGATGTATTTTTTTTGGGACCAAAAGCTGAATTTTAACAACATCCCCACTATAATCTCACGTAGTAGGGTATGGGAAGGGTAGTATGTACACAAACCTTACCTCTACCTTTGTGGATGTAGAAAAACTGTTTCCAATAAACCATCGGCTCAGGCAAGCATAGGTACCACAATAATAACAAGAAACAAGACTGGACAACACCGAAAAATCATGTAAAAGCAGCATACACAATAAGATAGTGTGTAAAAAAAAGCCTACTACCAACCAATTGCGAGAGTACGTACTAACACTATCGGTATAAATAATCTAGACTACCTAACCTACTATACTAATCTTCGACCTCCACACCTTCCTATCACGGGGTCATGTACTCGGTCAGCTGTAGCTGCACCATGACATGCCTAATCATCTCACCCCAACTCTTCTTCGACCTACCTCTATCTCTACTAAGATCCTCCAATGTCAACCTCTCACACTTTCTTACCGAAGCATCTGTGTTTCTCCTACTCACATGTCCAAACAATCTAAGTCTGTGCTTCCCGCATCTTGTCGCACCCACCTTATCGCGAATATCTTCATTCCGAATTCCATTTAATCTTGTGTGCCCGCAGCTCAACATCTTCATCTTTGCTAGGTCCTTCTCGTAAACCAATAAAACAGACCCATTGTCATCATTTTTTGTAATGATTTCAGCTGGCCCATTTTTATAATAATATCAGCTGGCCCGTTTTTATTTTATTTTAATGACAAAGCAGTCCATTATTTAAATTGATAGAAGCTGGTCCAACTTTTAAATATCAGGGTTGTCCAATATTAATCTGACATGTCTTCCTTCATAATAAGATCCAAAAAATCAGCTTTCTTCTCAATTAAATAACTCAACCGCTTCTAATAAAATAAATAAACGCTAGGCAATTTTAGGCGCGTCCCAAATATTGATCGTGTGTTCATACACAATCTTTGATCCATGTTAATTAATAAAAAATCGTTACGTGTACATTCCCGCTCCTTGACTCTTTAATAGTAGTTTGTGTTTGATCACGTGTTCATACATGTTCCTTGAGTAAACATATTTGATTATAAAAAAGACCTCATATGCTTGCACACTCCTTGGTTAATACAATTAATAAAATTCAGTTAATTATCGAGCGTCGATAGATAATAGTAATCTAAGATAATAGTAATCTAAGGTAAATAATAGTTTTATCCAAAAAATAATTTAAGCCAAATTTTAATATAAAAAAAGCGACCGTGCTAGAACCAAGAGATTCGGGGAGTGTCTTACACCTTCTTCCCGGTCGCGGACCAATAAAAATAGAGTTGAATCTTCCTTTGACAATGGATTCAAATAAAAGGTGACTTGGAACACCAATAAAATCAATTACAAGTGGCGACTCTGTAAATAAAATAATCCCTACTCAACTTTGTCACTTCAATTGAAAAAATCTTTTAATCCACAGTCTACATAATATTATTTTGCGGGTGGTAAAGAGGGATGTGACAATTAGTATTTGGCCAAACTTTTAAAAATTACTACTAAGTGTATTTTTCTCAAAAGTACTTATAAAAAAATATTGCTTTTGCTTAACCTTAAAAGCACTTTTTTTTTTAATGAAAAAGAACCAAAACTGCCTCTAACCTATTTGATTTGATTTAAAAATACCATTCGTCCACCCATTTTGTAAAAACTCCCCCCAACGTCAACTTCCTGGCCTACTCATACCCTGGAAACTAACGGTCCTATTTTGATTAGGAAATTTTTTAAAAACTTGTTATGTTTCAATTTCCTATTGGTTTAAATTAAAACCTCACCCCACATCAACTTATTAGCCTACTCCATGACCCAAAATATCCATGCCCGACCCATGGGACCTCTTATTCTTACGGTGCTCTTGAAGAGGACGTCTCCTGTTCATTACGACACTAGCATTTGAAGTACTTGTTTAGCTTTCAAATGATAAAATTAATTCATCGATCAGACAAGAAACAAGATGAAAAATAAAAGGACTTTATTTTAATCCTTCCGTTTTCAAAAAGTACATAAGAATTCGTTATGTTAAAGAGCAATTGCCATTTCTTGTGGCTAATTTATACAACTTGTTTTTAGGGGTTGGCCGCGCAGTCCCTGGTCCCGATGATACAATTATGTTCCCGGTTTTTGCGCTCCGGTCGATGTGGCAGTTAAACTGGACGAAGAAAAAAAGAGTGCAATACATATTTTCAGTATAGGCGATGTTTGTCACCAATAATATCTCTTGAGGTGTGCCACGTTCTAGTTGCTTGGCAACTTATCTCCACTCTGATTCTCTAACTCGTATGAACCTTTCCCGGTGATAGGTGAAACCCGATAGGGGCCTTCCCAGGTTGGATCTAGTTTCCTTATGTTGAGTTTTCGGGTGTTCTGAGTTACTTTCCTTATAACCAAATCTCCCACTTTGAAATAACGAAGGTTAAATCTTCGATTGTAATATCTTTCCATTCTCTGCTTCTGTGCCGCCATCCTTATATGTGTCAAGTCCCTGCGCTCATCGAGTAACTCCAAGTTGACCAATGTTGCTTCGTTGTTCGCTTATTCGCTTGCCTGGAAATACCTTAAGGTAGGCTCCACTACTTTCACCAGAATTAAGACTTCTGCTTTGTACACAAGGGAAAAGGGAGTTTCCCTCGTGCTCAATTTGGTCGTCGTTCGGTATGCCCATAAAACCCCGGGTAGTTCCTCAGGCCATTTACCTTTGTTCGCTTCTAATCTTTTCTTGAGGTTTTGTATAATCACTTTGTTCGTTGACTCTGCTCGACCATTTGTGCTCGGATGATAGGGTGAAGATGTGATTCTCTTTATTTTCAAATCTTCAAGGAACTTTGTGATCTTGCGCCGATAAATTGCGGCCCATTATCGCATGCTATTTATTTTGGTATTCTGAACATGCAGATTATGTTTTTCCACAAGAAATCCACCACTTTGCATTCGCTGATCTTCTGATAAGGACCTGCTTCCACCCAGTAAGAAAAATAGTTAGTTAAAATCAAAAGAAATCTTACCTTACCAGGAGCCGGCGATAGTGGTCCGACAATATCCATTCCCAATTTCATGAACGGCCACGGAGACAGAACTGAATGTAGTGCTTCTGTCGGTTGATGTACCAGCGGTGCGTAACGTTAGCACTTATCGCTTTTTGTACGAAAGTTTTGGCGTCTTGTTCCATGCGGGGCCAATAACATCCTGCCCTTACCAGTTTTAGCACTAAAGAATCTGCGCTCGAATGGTTTTCGCATATCCCTTCGTGGACTTCTCGCATAATGTAATTAGCTTCGGATGCTCCCAAATATCGGGCCAACAGGCCTTGAAAATATTCTATGTACAATTTGCCTCCTTTGAAGCTATACCGTGCTACTTTGACACACAGCGCCCGGGATGCCTTGGAATCTTCTGGCAATTTTCCGTGCTCGAGATAATCGATGATCTCATTCCTCCAGTCCCAGACCAAATTAGTAGTATTTACTTCGTAGTAGCAATCTGCATCCAGGACCAAGTGCATCAGTTGTACTACTGTCCCGGACTCTGATCCCTTCATTTCTGTTAATGAGCCGAGTTTAGCCAGTGCATCTGCTTGTGCATTTTCTTCCCTCGGGATATGAGTAATCAACCAGTCCCGAAATCGAGCCAGCAGAGTTTGGACCTTCACCACATATTATTGCATGCGCTCCTCTTTGGTTTCGAGGATCCCGTAGACCTGATTTACCACCAGCTGTGAGTCGTACTTGATTTATATGACCTCAGAATCTAGTCCCCAGGTCAGTTTGAGTCCTACAATCAAAGCCTCACACTCTGCTTTATTGTTAGTTAAATGGACCGTTCTGATGGCTTGTCTAAGGGTTTCTCCTGAAGGCGTAGTTAATACTATGCCAAGCCTGAACCCTTTTATGTTGGAGGCTCCGTCCGTAAATAAGGTCCAAACTCCCGATGTCGATTCTAACACAATTACTGCCTCTTTGGATGCTAGAGACAGCAATCCCAGGCTGAAATCGGCCACAAAAGCATCCAAGACTTGTGACTTAATCGCAGTCCTTGGTTTATATTCTATGTCGAATTTCACTCATTTCGACGGCCCATTTGGCCAACCTACCCGAGAGTTCGGGTTTGTAAAGGATGTTCCATAGGGGAAATGTGGTCACCAAAGCTATCGGGTGACATTGGAAGTATGGCCTCAACTTTCGAGCGGTGACTACGAGAGCTAAGGCCACCTTCTCCAAATGCGGGAAGCGAGTTTCTGCTCCAGTTAAAATTTTACTAACGTAATAAATGGGAGATTGTGTACCTTTATCCTCACGGACTAAAACTGCAATTACCGCTACTTCCGAGACTGCGAGGTAGACCAACAACGTTTCACCTTCCTTTGGTTTCGAAAGTAACGGAGGGCTTGACAAGTACATTTTTAAATCTCTCAAATCATGTTGGCACTACGGGGTCCATTCGAAGTTGTTTTTCTTTTTGAGCAGTGGCAAGAAACAGTGGCATTTCTCTGATGACCGGGAAATGAACCTCCTCAAAGCGGCCAATCTCCCCGTGAGCCTTTGGACTTTTTTCACGCTTGACAGCTGGTTCAGGATGTCTTTGATGGCCTTGATCTTATCGGGGTCTACCTCAATCCCCCTTTACGATACTAGAAATCCTAGGAACTTGCCGGAGCTAACCCCGAACGCGTACTTCTAGGGGTTAAACTTCATGTTATGCTTCCTTAGAATGTCAAAAGTTTCTTGCAAATGCTTAAGGTGGTCACCTACATTCAAAGACTTAACAAACATATCATCTATATAAACTTCCATAGTTTTCCCTATTTGTTTTTCAAACATCTTGTTTACGAGTCGCGATAAGTGGCTCCGACATTCTTCAACCCGAAGGGTATCACATTATAGCAATATGTGCCAAAATTTGTTATAAACGAAGTCTTTTCCTGATCCTCCGGGTTCATCCTTATTTGGTTGTACCCGGAATAAGCATCGAGGAAACTCATTAACTCGTGATCGGCCTTCGCATCAATCATTTGATCGATGTTTGGCAGTGGGAACGAGTCTTTTGGGCATGCCTTATTCAAGTCTTTATTATCCGCACACATGCGAAATTTATTGTTCTTCTTAGGAACTACTACTATATTAGCTAGCCAGTCCGGATACTTTACCTCTCGGACCGAACCGATTTCAAGTTAGTGAGTTGCCTCTTCTTTGACGAATTTAAACCTGGCATCTGCAATAAGGTGCTTCTTTTGTCTTACCGGAGGGATATAGGGATCCAAACTTAGCTAGTGTATAGCCACCTCCGTTGGGATACCTGTCATGTTCGCATGCGACCACGCAAAACAATCGGCATTAAATTTAAGAAATTCAATAAAGCCAGACCTGAGCTCGGGGTGCAGTCCTGTCCCCAAGTGGAATTTTCTTTCTAAGAACTTTTAAAACAATGCAACTTGCTCGAGCTCTTCTGCCATGGATTTTGTTGCATCCGTCTCTTCTGGTACCTAGAAATACCTCGACACCTAATAAGATTCTGACGCCTCTACCCCCGGGCTAACTGCATTCGATTCGGGAGCGGGCGCTGGTTCCTGTAGTTTCTATGCCGCATGCTCCTTCCCTTTGCTACTGGAGACCGAAATTACATTCATCTCCCTTGCCGTCGGTTGGTCGCCCTTTATCTATTTAATTCCTTCGAGCATTAGAAATTTCAGAAACTGATGATACGTTGACGGTACAGCTCTCATCTCGTGCAACCATGATCTTCCCATAATAATTTTATATCCCATATCACCTTCCACCACTTCAAAAAGAGTCATTTTCATCACTCCTTCAGCGTTCGTGGGCAACAAAATCTCTCCTCGGGTTGTCACACTCGCGAGGTTGAATCCGGCAAGGAGTTTTGTGGCCGGAATGATACTTTCGGTAAATTTAGCTTGCTCTAATACTCCTCATTGTATGATATTGGCCGAACTTCCTGGATCCACTCAAACACGTTTGATTTTAAAGTCTAGCATATTTAAAGAAATTACCAATGTGTCATTGTGCGGTAGCAACAATCCGCTTGTGTCCTCCTCTGCAAAAGTGATGTCATCTTCAGCAACTTCCCAGAGTCTCTTGCTATGGGTTATTGATACTTTCGTCTTTTTTCTACCGAGAAGGTGACCCCGTTGATCTCGTTCCCCCCGAAGATCATGTTGATCATCTGGCGTGGGGGATCTTCTTCTGCTTTCGAGGGTTCCGCGTTATCCCGACTGCGACCATAGTTATTCTTGGCCCGATAACTTAAGAATTCTTCAAGATGCATACTTTTCAATAGTGTCGCCATTTCTTCCCAGAGATTCCGACAGTCCTAGCCCGGTGGCCATTTATCTCGTGGTATTCACACCACAAGTTGGGATCCCTCTGGCTGAGATCGGATCTCATTGGCTTCGGAAACCGTCTTCTTTGATGTTTCTCATAGCTGATACCAACTCTACTACACTGACGTTGAAATTGTATTCTGAAAGTTTGGGTAGGAAGGATCCCGCGTACCTGACGCTTCTTTGTCCTGCAATGATCTATTGTTCCGATCGCGATCAATACTTCTGTCGGTAGTGAACCTGTCTGCTAACTGGAAGCCTCTGTCGTGGCCTTCGGTCCATTCGTAGGGCAAAAATTGGCCCCTCGAAGACCATCTGTCCGTTCCAAAATCGTCTTTTGATTTTTCTTTATTCTTCTCCCGTCCTTTTGTCGATGACAGGAGCCAACCTGATCATCTTCGATCCTTATCTTTGACTCGTACCGATTGTGGACATCCACCCAAGTCGTTGCTTGGAACTCAAGCAAGCTTTTCTTTACTTTTTGGGAAGCGTGTGAACTTCTCGGATTCAGACCCTTGGTGAATGCTTCAGCCGTCCATTCATCCGGAACAATCGAGAGTGACATCCTCTCCTTTTGGAATCGGGTAACGAACTCTCACAACAACTCAGATTTTCCTTGTGTAATTCTGAATATGTCAGCCTTTCGGACCTGTACCTTTATGGTCCCGGCATGAGCCTTAATAAAAGAATGTGTGAGCATCTCAAAAGAATCTATGGAATGCTCGGGTAATAGCGAATACCACGTCAAGGCTCCTCTCGTAAGAGTCTCTCCAATCTTTTTCATCAAAATATATTCAATCTCGTGAGGAACTAAATCATTCCCATTCACCGCCGTTGTATAGGTGGTAATATGCTCCTGAGGGTCTGAAGTTCCATCATACTTTGGCACGTCGGGCATTTCAAGCTGCTTCGGGATTAATTCTGGTGTCACGCTTGGTTTGCACGGCAATTGAGTATACTTCTTTGAGTCCGGACCTTTCAGCACCGGTGGTGCACCTGGGATTTGGTCCATGCGGGCGTTCACTTCTCTCATAAACCGTAAGAGTTCATTCTTGAAGGGATCGTTTTCGTTACTAGGGCCGGATCCGCTCCCCCAACCCCATCGGAACCAACCTTGCCCCTCGGGGTGTTGTTGTCAACCCTCTGTGTTGTTTCATTTGCGGGAGCGCCGGGAGGAACTGGACCTCGTCTATTCGCGTTATTGGAAGCCCCGATGACGCATGCTTCAACTCCGTCATAACCTTATCATGTCATGTGAGGTGGCCTAAAATGATCGCTTATTGCTCTTGTAGGACCCTTACCGCATCAACAACATGCTCCTCTTCAACGTCATCGGGAGTTGCCTCCCGAACATTTTGTGGGTACCGCCTGTCGTGGAACGTCGTCGCATCGTTCCCCTCATTGTGGGTGTCACTGATTGAATCCTCGAGATGAGGCTAGTCTCCTTGAACCTCGGGATTATGTGTATTGTTAATATCATTATCTTTAATTTCTTGTGATTTTTTGTTAAGACAAATAATCAAAACACGTTAGTAAAAGAGGAAAGGATCAACTTAATTACACGGCTTTCTAGGCCCCACGGTGGGCGCCAAACTGTTTACCCGTAAAACTATACAATTGGATTTATACGTGGTTTCTAAACAAGTGAATTAATTTAATTCTAAAATAATAAAATAATTAAAGAAATGCGCAATACTTAGCGTTGAAATGAAGGTAAAATCACGAAAAATAGTAATTCCGAGAGCAGAACTTCCGGGCACAACAGTGATGAAAACAAGAAAAAAGAAAGAAAAATTATGTAAAGCTTTTGATCGATTATAGCGTAAATTTTCCAGAAAAGTTATGTCATTTACAATGATAATAGAGCTCATTATTTATAGCTACGTATAGGGAACAATGTCCTAGGATCGTGCCCTTCTTTAATGTCAATTATGAGGGCCATTGATGAAGGTGTAACAGTGAGCATCAGTGACAAACTCTCTGTAACAGGAAGTGCACTAAATATTGTGGAATATTCTCCATTAAATGCTACCGATCAGAGGGTATTTGTTGCATCTTTATGAGTGTCATTCTTTTCGGTGACAAACGGGATTACTGCATTCGGTTCTATCTATCCCCCGCCCTAAGTTCCAGGTATCATTCTCTTAAGCGGTCACGTATCATAACGTATTTTACCGTATACAATGACCAATTTAAAAGTTTTTTAAAATCATACTAAGTATGAAGACTTTTAGTGTAAAGTTATTTTACTACAATATCCTTCAGAAGTTGAATGACCAAATTACCCTCTAAATCTACCCTCTAAATTATCGTTTTACTCTTGAGTTTAATTCCCACAATGGTTGATTAATTAATTCAATTAAGTAAAATAAAACGGCTAAATTATTAACTTAAATCATTGAATACAAATGTATTAGGAACCGTTATGTTTGTCGACTCTTAGAATTCTGAGAAACATTCTTAAATAGATACCTACTCTCCCTCAAACACTTTGAGGTATTCAAATGTCACCGGGACTCATTGAAGAACAAGAACACTTCAAAATATTTATAGATAAAGATTTTGAAAAATCTGTTGTTGTTATCATAGAAGTCAAACTTTTTTAGAGTTGTGAGAATTTTTTTATGATGATTCTATTATATCAATTACCATGTACATGTAAGTGTATAATACAAAAAATTCCAATTCTCATTGGGTTTGTCTTTTGATATTTCTTGTGTTTTTCTTTGGGATAATTTGAGAGACCTTCCTCCAGGTTTCGCTCCATCACACTTACATCCCTTTTGGTTTATAATATTACGCGTACCTCCCTTGTAATGATTTTTGTATAACCATTCTTTAAACCTATTTATTACTAATAGAAATAAAATATCATTTGACAAATTTGCCCTTTTTAAAATTAATTCCCTTTTAACAAATTCAAGAATAGCAAATTAATTTCCTTAGCTAAATCTATGAAACCCTACCAATTACTTTAAATGTTGCCGAAAAGGTATTTGCGGCTAGCCAAAACGTCTTTAGTGATGTATAATCTGCTTGATTACTACAGCCCAAAGCACCTTTCAAGTTTTTTCAATTGCATTTTGTCACGATCCAAAATCTGACCTATCATGATAGCGCCTATCTCAATACTAGGCAAGCCGATAACATCAATAACCTTCGATTTTCTTTAAGTTTGAAAACATAATATATAAATTTAGCGGAAGAAAAACTCACAAATACATATATAACACTCCCCAAAACCTAGTGTCACTGAGTACATGAGCATCTATTATGAATACAAGTGTGAAAAATACGGTCTATAATAGTCTGAGACCAAATACAGTAAACAAGGAGATAAGGAAGGAGAGGCAAGGTCTGCGAAACACGGCAGCTACCTCAGAATCTCCGGAAAATCAACTGCGCGAAAGAATCAATACCCACTATGTCCGGGAACACCTCGATCTGCACACGAAGTGCAGGGTGTAGTATGAGTACAACCAACTCAGCAAGTAACAATAATAAATAAGGAACTGAAAATAGTGACGAGCTATACAATTGTAAATCATTTTCAGTAATTCCAGCAAAGAATAGACATGCTTTCAAATCCAGCAGTTTAAGTCAAATTAATTTATACAGTTCAAGTTCATGTAATCCGGATATAAAATCTTTCAGAGAATTTCACAACAATGACAGATAGCAACTAACTACAACGACAAATGAAAGCAAGTACAGCCTCTCAGGCAACAATCACTCAACTCGTCACAACAACTCAATCACTCGGCTCTCAGCCCTCAGCACTCACACTCAACTATCAGGCCCGCACGGCCAACTCACGTGTTGTGGTATAATATCTCACAATCAGGCCCTCGGCCTCACTCAGTTATAAAGCTCTCCAGTCTCTCGGGCTCTCAACAATCATAAAAGTCATCCCAAACAACAATGATATGATACATCAATAATGAATAATAGAGACTGAGATAAAATAATCAAGTAAGCTATGATTGAGTACAAAACAACAATTTAAGCAGATAATTTAACATGTACATGACCTATGTGGGTCCCAACAATATCAACATATAGCCTAAATATGGTTTCTAGCAAGACATATAGTCAAGTTTCCACAACACATAGAGAGCACATAACTATCAACAAGTTATTCAGCTTTATAGTTTTCACGGGACGGACCAAGTCACAATTGTCACGTCCCAAACCTGGGGAAGCGTGGTTGGCACCCGGTGTCGTGCTGGCCGAAGCGAATCACTGTGTAACTTATTTGTTTTTCTTCTGTAACTATAATGGGCCAACATGGCCACAACTCATAATGTATATCTATAAGTGGGCAACATTGTATCACTGAACCATTTTTCTTAAAACATGAATACATATGGGTCGTCAAAGGCCTCTGACATACTGTACAAAATGAACCTCTGTCTACAAAGCCTCTAAGATTATTTGAAATTAAATGGGACAGGGTACCGGCCTACCCATAAGTCTTTAGCAAAACTCTGACACGATGACTCATAGACTCGGCTGCACTCCGAATGAGGTGGAGTCTTACTGATCCTTTGCTGAATGCCAATCTCGTCTACAATGAGGGCTAGTCAAACTGATTATCTATACCTATAGGCATGAATGCAGTGTCCCCAACAAAAGGACGTTAGTACGAATAATGTACTAAGTATGTAAGGCAGAACTGAAATATAACAATAAGTCCACATTACTTTAAAGATATATAAGAATCAACCTGAATCTCTGAAGTGCCACCGTATATGCATACTTATTATACTCATATATATACAATGCTTCTCTTTGATACTATTATCCATATCGTATGATGCATGACTACCCAACTGATCAGTGGTAACTGCCCGACCGGCCGTAACACGGTGGTAAATGCATGACTGCCCGACCGGCCGTAACACGGTGGTAAATGCATGACTGCCCGACCAGCCGTAACTCGGTGGTAAATGTATAACTTTTTGACCGGCCGTAGCTCGGTGGTAAATGCATGACTGCCCGACCGAACGTAGCTCGGTGGTAAATGAATATGCATGTCTGCCCAACCGGCGGTAAATAATAATACATAACTACCTAACTGGTGGTAACTGCCCGACCGACCGTAGCACAGTGGTAAATAAATATGTATGACTGCCCAACCGGCCGTAGCACGGTGGTAAATGCATGAAGATGCATTTATCACTATATTATAAACATTAACATCTTTATCATATGCCTCAATAGGGAACTAGAAATATGCTTAGACATGCTTGAATATCACTTTACTAGAATGAATAACATAGACATCCTTAACTGCTAAGAGTAAAATCACTTATGGAATAGCAATTACGTTTACGTATCGATACTTGGATCATGCCAAAATGAAGGATTAGCCTTAACATACCTGGAGTAGGGAAAAATCCGTATAATATTCTTGAAAAAAGTTACACCGTACTCCGTTAGAACCATAAAATTTTATGTTGCTAAGGTGCTAATAATTCTTACTAGATTTGATTTGGTTGCAAGAAATTTTGTTGGAAGCTTTTTGGATTGAGTTTAGCGTCTGTTCTTCAAAGGTTTTGAATTAGGAAGAATGGTATATCATTTCTCACTTGATTGCTCTATGTCCCAACGAGACCAAACTTGTAATGTCATACGTAAGTGTCTTATGTACCTTACTTTAGATGGCCACCTAAGACATATGACTTGTCTTATGTACCTTACTTTAGATAGCCACCTAATAAACAATGACTATGAGTCATTTGTTTGGTTAGTGTCTTGCTGCCACATGGGGGTGGGGGGAAAATTTTAATCTTTATCTAACTTATTAGTTAACCGGGTAATGTCCTGTTACCCGGTAATTAATTTATTACCCGCATAATTAAAAACTTATCTCAAATTACTTAAAATACTACTCACTTTTAACACACTTTATATATACCCTACTATCGTGGTCATGTAGTACCATATAAAATAAATACATACACTATTATTTTATTAAAATATCCATGTAACAATACATATATTTTCTCAACTTCTAATTTTCCTAATCTCATTTAAAGAGTACAAAATTTCGTACGCTTAATTCTTAAAATAGTAAAAAGATAACCTCCTTTTCTTGTGAAAAAAAATTAATTTCTATCTTTATAATAAAGAAAATCTCATAAACGTTCTCATATTAGGTGTATAATTTATCATATCCGAAAATAATAATAATGGTAACTATCCAAAATTATACTTATAAAACTTTTACTAAAATGCTTCACTTAAAAGAAAATACCACACTAACATAATATCTAACGGTATCAAGGTTGCAAACTTATAGGGTCTCATAATAATAATGTCTTAAACCCTCTATAACCTCCTAATAGACATAATCCCTTGAACTCATGTGGATTTACTACAGCACATCCTAATGCTAAGGTACGTGATTTAACATCCTTCCCCCTGTAGAAACATTCGTCCTCGAATGTTAACTCTTTCAGATTTTCAAAACTTTCGCTAGGGTCTCCTCTCTATACTTAACTAAAACTCGACCTCTATCTGAGCTCTGGACTATTCACAACCTTTTGTACTTGAGTATCTCATATCTTCTTCACCTTTACTTTACCTTACTTACTTTTCAATCTCGTACTGTATCTTCTGTCGCTTTCATAACCTCCTTTCCGCATAGGTAGAAATTACATCTACGCCTTAAAGCTCTATTGTGATAGCACCTCTGGCGCATACAAACTCTGGCGAAAGATTCATACAGATTTCTTACGACTCGACTCTATGGCACGATTTGGAAACAAAAGAAGGGTAACATTACTTAAATGCCCTATAGCCTCTCAATTATAAATGTGGCGCACAACACATCCATAAGTGAGACTTTACTAAGCACGGCTTTGTAGACTCCCTAGGACACGACCCGCTCTGATACCACTTTGTCACGCCCCAAACCTGGGGAGGTGTGGCTGGCACCCGGTGTCGTGTTGGCCCGAGCGAACCACTGTGTAACTCATTTGTTTTTCTTCTGTAACTATCATGGGTCAACATGGCCACAACTCATAATGTATAACTATAAGTAAGCAAATGTTGTACCAATGAACCATCTTTCTTAAAACATGAATACATATGGGCCATCAAGGCATTTGACATACTGCACAAAATGAACCTCTATCTACAAAGCCTCTAAGATTATTTGACATCAAATGGGACAGGGTACCGGCCTACCCATAAGTCTTTAGCAAAACTCTGACACGATGACTCATAGACTCGGCTGCACTCCAAATGAGGTGGAGTCTTACCGATCCTTTGCTGAATGCCAATCTCGTCTACTATGAGGGCTCGTCAAACTGATTATCTATACCTGCAGGCATGAATACAGCGTCCACAACAAAAGGACGTTAGTACGAATAATGTACTGAGTATATAAGGCAGAACTGAAACATAACAATAAGTCCACATTACTTTAAAGACATATAAGAATCAATCTGAATCTCTGAAGTGCCACCGTATATGCATACTTATTATACTCATATATATACAATGCTTCTCTTTGAGACTATTATCCATATCGTATGATGCATGACTGCCCAACTGATCAGTGGTAACTGCCCGACCGACCGTAGTGTGGTGGTAAATGCATGACTGCCCGACCGGCTGTACCTCGATGGTAAATGTATAACTGCCCGACCAGCCGTAGCTCGGCGGTAAATGCATGACTGCCCGATCGGTCGTAGCTCGGTGGTAAATGAATATGCATGTCTGCCCAACCGGCATTAAATAATGATACATAACTGTCCAACCGGTGGTAACTGCCCGACCGGCCGTAGCACAGTGGTAAATGAATATGTATGACTGCCCAACCGGTCGTAGCACAGTGGTAAATGCATGAAGATGCATGTATCACTATATTATAAACATTAACATCTTTATCATATGCCTCGATATGGAATTAGAAATATGCTTAGACATGTTTGAATATCACTTTTCCGGAATGAATAACATAGGCATCTTTAACTACTAAGAGTAGAATCACTTATGGA
The DNA here is from genome assembly GCF_000715075.1 of Nicotiana tabacum. Classification (NCBI taxonomy): domain Eukaryota; kingdom Viridiplantae; phylum Streptophyta; class Magnoliopsida; order Solanales; family Solanaceae; genus Nicotiana; species Nicotiana tabacum. Next base: position 111,928,884 of record NC_134102.1, on the reverse strand, counting down.
ATAGCAATTACGTTTACGTATCGTTACTTGGATCATGCCAAAATGAAGGATTAGCCTTAATATACCTGGAGTAGTGAAAAATTCGTATGATATTCTTGAAAAAGGTTGCACCGTACTCCGTTAGAACCGCAAAATTTTACGTTGCTAAGGTGCTAATAATTCTTGCTAGATTTGATTTGGTCGCAAGAAATTTTGTTGGAAGCTTTTTGGATTGAGTTTAGCGTCTGTTCTTCAAAGGTTTTGAATTAGGAAGAATGGTATATCATTTCTCACTTAATTGCTCTATGTCCCAATGAGACCAAACTTGTAATGCCATACGTAAGTGTCTTATGTACCTTACTTTAGATGGCCACCAAAGACATATGACTTGTCTTATGTACCTTACTTTAGATAGCCACCTAATAAACAATGACTATGAGTCATTTGTTTGGTTAGAGTCTTGCTGTCACGTGGGGGTGGGAGAAGAAATTTTAATCTTTATCCAACTTATTAGTTAACTAGGTAATGTCCCGTTACCCGGTATTTATCCATTATCCGCATAATTAAAATATTATCTTAAATTACTTAAAATACTATCCACTTTTAACACACTTTATATATACCCTACTATCGTGGTTATATAGTACCATATAAAATAAATACATACACTATTATTTTATTAAAACATCCATGTAACAATACATATATTTTCTCAACTTCTAATTTTCTTAATCTCATATAAAGAGTACAAATTTTCGTACGCTTAATTCTTAAAATGGTAAAAAGATAACCTCCTTTTCTTGTGAAAAAAATTAATTTCTATCTTTACAATAAAGAAAATCTCATAAATTTTCTCATATTAGGTGTATAATTTATCATATCCAAAAATAGTAATAATGGTAACTATCCAAAATTATACTTATAAAACTTTTACTAAAATAGTTCACTTAAAAGAAAATATCACACTAACATAATATCTAACGGTATCAAGGTTGTAAACTTACAGGGTCTTATAATAATAATGTCTTAAACCCTCTATAACCTCCTAATAGACATAATCCATTCGAACTCATGGGGATTTACCACGGCACATCCTAATGCTAAGGTACGGGATGTAACAACAACCGCTCGGTGCACGCCCACACGTCCGTCACCTAGCATGTGCGTCAACTCCAAAGTAATCACATGATACCAAATTTCGAAGTTTCATACTCTTAGGACTAGATTTAAAACTGTTACTTACCTCATAGCGTGAAATTATTTACTCTACTATGCCTTTGCCTCGCAAATCGACCTCCGAATATCTCGAATCTAGTCACAAATAATTCGTTTTAGTCAATAAAATTTATTGGAATTAATTCCATATGAAAATATAATTTTTTCATAAAAATCTAAATTTTAACTCCAAAAATCGTTTGTGGGCCCCACGTCTCGGAATTCGACAAAAATTATAAAATATGAATGTCCATTCAATCACGAGTCCAACCATATAAATTTTACTCAAATCCGATATCAACTCGACCCTCAAACCTCCAAATTAAACCAAGAGGGTTTTCAAAAAATTTCAACTTAATTCACCAATTAAATGATAAAAACAACCATGGATTCGGGTAATTTAACCAATATTGAGTTAAGAATACTTACCTCATTATTTTTCTTGAAAAACTCCCAAAAATCGCCTCTTCCCGAGCTCCAATTCGTCAAAAACTGCATAACTTAAACTCTTTGCCCACACATTTGCTCTACGCGATCGCGAACATTCCCACGCGATCGCGAAGAACAATTTTCATCGCCCAAATTTAACTCTACGCAATCGCGGGCTTAACCACACGATCGCGAAGCACAAACGCGTGATCCATTTCTGCCTCATTTCCTCTACGCGAACGCGACCTTCTTCACGTGTTCGCGAATAACAAACTCACATAGCTACGCAATCGCGTCCCGCTTCACGCGATCGCGAAGCGCAAAATATCACTGCCTCAAATTAACCCTACGCGATCACAGATATCCCCATGCGATCGCGTAGAACAAAAACCTCCACTGACCAACTAAGCCTACGCGATCGCAGACACATTCACGTGATCGCGTAGAAGGAAAACAACATCAGATATCAGAAAATTCTAGGAGCTATTCAAGTCCAAATTTCTTATCCGTTAACCCTCCAAAACTCACCCGAGCCCCTCGGGACCTCAACCAAATATACCAACAAGTCCTAAAACATCATACGAACTTAGTCGAACCCTCAAATCACCTCAAACAACGCTAAAACCATGAATTACACCCCAATTCAAGCCCAATAAACTTTAAAATTTCTAATTTCTACAAATGACTCCGGAACCTATCAGATTACGTCCGATTGACCTCAAATTTTGCACACAAGTCATAAATGACATAACAGAGGTATTCAAATTTTCAGAATCGGATTCCGACCTCGATATCAAAAAGTCAACCCCCCGGTCAAACTTTCCAAAATTCAACTTTCGGCATTTCAAGCCTAATTCCATTACGGACCTCTAAATAATTTTTCGAACACGCTCCTAAGTCCAAAATCACCATACGGAGCTATTAGAATCCAAAATTAAATTCTGAGGTCGTTTACACATAAGTCCATATCTGATCAACTTTTCTAACTTAAATTTTTTTCAATTATGAGACTAAGTGTCTCATTTCATTCCGAATTCCTTTCGGACCCGAACCAACTAACCCGGTAAGTTATAAAATAATTATAAAGCATAAATTTAACAGTAAATGAGTGAACGAGGGTTATAATACTCAAAACGACCGATCGGATGGTTACACATTTCCATAATTATTGAAAACTTGAGGGTTTTTAAACTATTGGCCGTAGATAAGAGACTGACGCCGCTTCAAGTTACGGCTACAGGTTTTCTATGGCGTCCACGAAATTGGTATTGAAATACCCATTTTCGATGAAAGTGGGGAATTTGACATATGTTCCCCTAAAAAGTTCATCTGTTCCTTTTTTAAATTCCCTTTTCATTTATTGGAAAATTCAAGATACAAAGAAGTAAAAAAGCTTTGTGTAATTAAAATGACAACTGCCCAAGCACTTTTCTGAAAATATTTGAAACGCGGAGCTAATGTTTATTGAGTTCAAAACCCATTTTGTTTTTATTTAATTCTTAAAGAAATATATTTACAACATTAATTAATAGAAGAAAGATAATACTAAAAGGGCAAATTAGTCAAGATAATAACCTTTTACATTAACAATAAACATGTTAATGAAAGTGTTACACAAAAATCATAACAACGGAGGTAAGCGTAATATTGTAAATCAGAACTGAAGTAAATGTGATGGAGTGAAATCCGGAGGAAAGTCTTTGAAATTATCTCTTTTTCTTTAGTTCAAATTTTTTGTGGAAAAATGGGGAAGAAGAGGTGAAGTTGCCGGTGAATGAAGTAAATCAGATGCATGTGTAATATGTGCCGGACAAATCAAAGGTTAGTATTTCTTATTCTTTTCTTTCCCCTCCTCAAGGTTCAGTAGCTTTACTATCTTTCTTTCAAGGAGTTTATTGATATTTTTCCATTTATGTGTACTTTCTTTTTTATGATTTTGTCTTTCTTGTGCAAGTATAACTTTTACTTTGCCAAATTTAATTGGTGGTTAATTATAAGTACATTAGGTTCCTTCTTTTTTTCCCTTAAATTATTAGTTTTGGCTGAAGACTTGTGAAGTGCATTAGTCTTTAGTATACAATGGGGTAGAAGAAATGAATTTATTTTAGTTAGGAAAGGGAACATGAGGTTGCTTTATATATAACTAGTATTAGCATACGTGCGGATGCGTGCATTAACCATGTCAAGTATTTGAGTTATTTGGATAATATGTAAATAATCTTAAAATTTAAACCTTCTCGATAAATATAGATAATCATTGGATATTAATTAAGAAACACTACATAAAAATGATTAACCATTTCTCAAATCTCCTAGTTATAATTTTATTTTCTTTTTTGGTACCATTCTCGTCGGTGTCATTGGATCATAAAAATAATCAGAAATCAAAATAATAACTCATATTTATGGCAAAACAATCAAAGATTGAGACTATGAAGGACTTTTTGGATACGACTTGACTCTTTTACTACTACTTGAACTCTTATTTGGTGTGTTGATATCTTTCAAAAAATATTTCTATTTTAAATTTCAGTTTCTAAAACTTTATTTTTCAATAATAATTATTTTTACAATAATGTAAGTGAAAATATTATCTTTAATTCAAAACTTATTTTAGCCGGCTATCAAAAAATTTAAATAATTCTTTAGCCAGTGAATGTTTTTTCAGTATAACTCCATTTTGATATTTGACACTAACCATATTAAATATCTAATTTATTTGAATTATATTTAAATAACCTTAAACTTTAAAATTTTTAGATAATTATAGATAATCGTTAAATATTAATTAAGAAATACTATATGAAAAAAGACTAACATTTTCTCAAATCTTGTAGTGATAATATTTTTTTGCACAATTTACATTGGTGTCAATGGAATCTAAAAATAGTCACGAAGCGAAATAATAACTCGTATTTATAGAAAAGAACAAAGGTTGACAAAATATGAACGACTATTTGGTTACGACATAACTCTTTGTAACGACCCGACTTGTCGTTTTAAGAATTTACGCCCCATTCAACGACTTAAGATCCCGAGCAACTTCGTAATACGTATTATGACTTGCGTGTCGGTCGAGTTTGATTTTCGAAAGATTTGGAATTAAATTGAGAGAACAATTCTCATTTTTGAAGTTTAAATGAAAAGAGTTGACCGGAGTTTGACTTTTGAGCAAACGACTCCGGAATGGAATTTTGATGATTCCAATAGTTTCGTATGGTGATTTGGGACTTAGGAGTGTGTCTTGGTACTTATTTTGAAGTCTCTAGTTGAATTTGGCTTGAAATAGCGAAAATAAGAAATTTAAGGTTTGGATGTTTGACCGGGGAGTTGACTTTTTGATATTGGGGTCGAAATCCGATTCTGAAAATTAGAATAGGTCTGTTATGTCATTTATGACTTGTGTACGAATTTTGAGGTCAATCGAACTTGATTTGATAGGTTTCGGTATCGAATGTAGAAGTTAAAATTTTTTGATTTCATTAAGTTTGAATTGAGGTGTGATTCATGTTTTTAGAGTTGCTTGATGTGATTTGAGGCCTCAACTAAGTCCATAATATGTTTTGAGACTTGTGGATGTGTTCGAACGGGGTCCCGAGGGGCTCGGGTGAGTTTCGGAGAGGTTTCGGACCTTTTCTAGGCCATTTGTAGCTGCTGTTTTTTTGCTACAACAGTGTGCTATGCGATCGCGTGGAATTGGCCGCGATCGCGATGAGTAAAATGGGAAAAATTGGCCAGTGATTCGCGATGGCGGAAGGCGATTCGCGATCGCGTAGAGAAAATTTTCTGCTGCACTGACCCGATTTTGGAAGCCTATATCTCGCAATATATAAGAAATTTGGAGATGATCCAAAGATAAAAGTTGTATCTCTTTGTGTCTAGTTTTCGAAAAATCAAACCATTTGGCATTTGTGGTTGTGTACAAAAAGTTATGGTTGATATACTATAGGCTTTTTGGGAAGAGTTGGAAATCGCGAAGAAGAAATTTGTGTTGTACAGACCTAATTTTGGAAGCTTATATCTCGCAATCTATAAGGAACTTGAAGATGATCAAAACATAAAAGTTGTAGCCCTTGGTGTCTAGTTTTCAAAAAGTTAAACCATTTGCAATTTGGAGTTTTGTACGAAATATTTTGACCATTATACTAGAGGTTGTCTAGAAGAGCTAGGCACTTGTTCTTCGCGATCGCGAAAGGCAAATTTTGGGCTGAGAAAATTTTTGCTTCTCTGTCGCGAAGCATTTTCCGCGATCGCGAAGAGTAAATACCTGGGCAGTAGTAATATTTCGAGGTTTCGGCCATTTTTAACATATTTGAAGCTATGGAGCTCGGATTAAAGCGATTTTTGAGGCAATTTTCACCATATGGATTGGGGTAAGTTTTTTATATCCGAAAGTGATTATACTTCATGATTCTATGATTATATTCATTATTTATTTCGGATTTAGATGGAAAAAATTAGAATTTTTGTAAAACTTTCCAAAAATAAAAATTTAAGATTTGAAGGTCCATTTGTCACCGGAATTTGATAATTTTTATATGGTTGGACTCGTCTCAACGGGTGTTCGGATTTTATAAGTTTTTCCGAGATTCGAGACGAGGGCCCACTGTTGATTTTTGAGATGAATTTCGGATTTTAATCCGGAAAATTAGTAAATTCATATGGAATTAATTCCTACGATTTGTATTGAGTATATCGAATTAATTGTGACTAGATACGAGACTTTCAGAGGCCAATCCGCGAGGCAAAGGCACATCGGAGTAAAGAATTTCACGGTTTGAGGTAAGTATCTTGCCTAACCTTGAGTGGGGGAATTACCCCTTAGGCATTGAGCCTTATGTGAAAAACTATGTAGTTGAAAACTATGTACGCGAGGTGACGAGTACGTACTTGGTTTATATGTGCAAATTATATCGGCTAAAATTTTTAGACGCCCTTATGTACTAAATTGGAAATTATTGGCACTTATTAAATCCTTTATTTGTCATGCCTAAATCCTTGTTTGTTGAATTTATTTTTATATGATGATTTGGTGTGATTGCCACCTTGATTTTATGTGAATCTCGTATTTTTGTCGATTTGATATTTTCTGGAGATAATTTCATTCTGGATTATTTTTTGTAAATAATTTATTAAATAATTTTAAAATAAGGCATTAATCTATTTGCCAAAATTTTGGATTAAAGAAGGCTTTGTTCCTTAACGAATTACTTTTCAGTCATGTTGTTGAAATTGGTATTGAGTTATAAAGGCCATAAATCATACTGAGGCAAAGTGTTAAATTGTGAAATATTATTTTGTTGAGTTGTTTACTCCCGAATAATTTGTTAATATTTTGTGCATATTATGGTCGAGCCATGAAGTCCTTATTGTGAAAATTAATGTATTGTTGATTTCGGCGACAAGTTGTAATATTTGACCACTTGATGTGCAATTTGTGATATGTTGTGATAATTGAGCACTTGAGGTGCAATTCATGAGATGTTGTGATATTGGCGCGTAATATTGTTGAGAGGTTTGTTCAGGTGCTTGCACGAGATTTCTGTCGTGCTATTGTTACTATTTATATTTGCACATGCGGCATGACAAGGCGGGCTATATATGTGGGTTTGCGCATGTGGCGAGACAAGGTGAGAATATTATTATGCGCGTGCGGCGAGACAAGACGGGCATTTACTTTATTATTACGCACGTGGCGAGACAAGGTGGGTTATGTCGAGGATATATTTGTGATGACTTATGATGGCCTGGGGACATTTATTGTTTGTTGAAATTTATTTTATCATTTGGGACTACGAGGCGGTACCTCTAGAGTGCCCTTTTTGTTGATATTTCTCTATGGTTGCACTTACCTTTGGTTATTTTATTTTTTCGTAATATGTAATTTTATGTGTGTTTCCGTGATGTATTATTTGATTTAATATTAAGTGTTTTGTATTGCTTGTAGTGGTGTGTTGGCTTTGGCTTTTTCGTACGAGACTTTTGAGGATTTGTATTTATGGTTTGTACTTATTCTTGATGATTGATTTGATTTTAATAAAAGAAATTACTATTATATTTTAATATGATAAGTTTTACATCCAAATCAGTAGCTTATCTGATGTTTTATTTAAATTGAAATGTCATTTTCTTCACTCAAACTAATTCTAAAATAAACTCATTTCTTTTTTGAATTCTTACTTAGTTTAAAAATTGAAACCTTACTTTTTTGAAAATAAATTAATCGTGCGGATCTTATGTATTGACATATTTGGCACGAGAGTTGTCTGTGCGTTGTGATAGAGATATGGGCACGAGGTGCCGTGAGAATATGAAAGAGAGTTGAGAACTGTATTTTATGATTATGATATGAGATATTTATTTGAAAGAGTTTTATATTCGAAGGATACTTATTTGAAGAAATATATTTGGAGGGTGTTTATTCGAAAGAATTATATGTGAAAGATTTATATTTGAAGGACTTGTTTAATTGGTTGTACTTGTATTTCTTATTCGAATGAGAAATGATTATGGTATTTTTGCTGCCTTACTGTTTATATCACTAGTTGATTATTGTTGCTATCACTGCTATTTGTTTTCGATTATTTTTGTATGTTATATTGCACAGGCTATTTGACTAGTAAGTGTCTTGACTGTACCTTGTCACTACTCCACCGAGGTTAGTCTTGATACTTACTGGGTACCGACTGTGGTGTACTCATACTACACTTCTACACAAAAATGTGGAGCCAGCTGACTGCTAGCTAGCTGTACGAATCTTGTTGTGGAGACTCAAGGGAAATCTGTTGTTGCGTTCGCAGGCTTCGGAGTCACCTTCTGATATTGTACTTGCACTGTTTTATCTCTACTTCAAAACAGTTGTACTTATAGGCTTTCTAGTAACTTAGTAGAGTTTATGACTTGTACTACCGATTTTGGGTATTGTAAGTATTGTATAGAGATTTTTACTTCGCATTTGTCCATCGTTAATTAATATTATTATTATTATTTCAGTAAATGTTAGGCTTACCTAGTCCCTAAAACTAGGTGCCATCACGACATCCTACGGATGGAGATTTGGGTCGTGAAAAGTTGGTATCAGAGCTCTAGGTTCATAGGTGCTACGAGTCATAAGCGAGTTTAGTAGAGTCTTGCGGATCGGTACGGAGACGTCTGTACTTATCTTCGAGAGGTTAAAAAACTATTAGGAAATTTTCACTTCTTTCATTCCTGTCGTGCGGAATTTGTTAATTTTGGAATATGAGCCTTTGTATCTCTATTATCTCACAAATGGTGAGGACACGTGCTACCGGTTTAGCCGAGCAAACACCCGCCTATACTGCTCGGTCCGCAAGAGATCAGGGCCGAGGTAGAAGCCGAAGAAGAGGCTGAGGAAGGACATGTGTCATAGCTAGAGCACCTGTCAGAGTAACAATTGAGGAGCCGCCAGTAGTTCCAGTTGGGGGACAGGTACCGGAAGCACATGTTGTTACCCCCGAACTTTAGGAGACTTTAACACAGTCCCTAAACATGTTTGGAATATTAACTCAGGCGGGATTGATCTTCGTTTCGACAAATATTTCACAGATTGGGGGAGGGGTTCAGACTCCTACCACCCATACTCCAGAGCAGCAGGTTCACATTGGTCAGGTTTCGGGTATAGTACCGCTACAACCTCTTATTCTGGTTCAGCCTAGGTCAGGCCATAGGCATCAAAATAAGAACAAATGAGACTTGAGAGGTTTAAGAGATATAGTGCACATATTTTAGTGGCACAGCTGCTGAGGATGCCCACTGATTTCTAGAAATATATCACCGTATTCTCCACACCATGGGTATTGTGAAAGTGGGCGGAGTTTTTTTTACTATATTTTAGCTGTCGGGAGCAGCGTATTAGTGGTGGCAAGTTTATGAATGAGGTAGACTAGTTGATGCAGTACCACCCACTTGGGCTTAGTTTTCAGGGATGTTTTTGAAAGAGTTTGTTCTCTAGACTCTCAGAGATGCGTGGCGCACAGAGTTTGAACGGTTGCATCACGGCACCATGATGGTGTCAGATTATGCTATCAGGTTCAGTGAGTTAGCCCGTCATGCACCTATCTTGGTTCCTTCAGTTAGAGAGTGAGTCATAAGATTCATTGAAGGGCTCGATTATGATTTTAAAATATGTATGGCTCGAGAGTTTGCAGACCGACATTCCATTCAGCAAGTAGTAGAGATTTCCAGAATGTTAGAACGTGCTCGAAATGAGGAAAACGGAGTCTAAGGAGGTCAAAAGGATCTCGGAACTTTGGAGAATTCAGTGGATTTTACTCTGCAGCTATGACTCATCATGAAGGAGGCTCGGGCAGTCGGTCAGCCCAGTCTGCAATTCAGAGTACTAGTAGTGCTCCAGTTAATGCTTTTAGTTCACCACCGGTACGAGGTTCTTAAAGTGGTTATTTCAGTTATCCGGCACAGACTCAGCACGAGCAGCTGCGACCTCAGATAGGTTGTTATGAGTGTGGTGATACTAGGCACATCATGAGAGATTGTTTTATACTTGGGAAAGGCGAATTTTATCAAAACGCTCAGGCTACACGCTTTATTCCAGTTAATATTCCACGTGCACAACAAGTTAGAGGTGCAGGACAGGCGGGTAAAGGGTACCCTAGATGGGGAGGCCCAGCCCGTTGATATATTTGCTATGGTATGGCTGAGGCCATTATACCAGATGGTGTCGTTACAGGTACGATCTCGATTTGTTATAAAATGATATTTTTCCTTAATTTGATTTAGTTATGAATATTGAGGCGAGTCCTCCTATTATGCTCCGCTTATGGGTGAGCTTCATAATTTTGTGACCCACTTATATGTTTATCCCTGTTGGAAAATTTGAAGATGTTAGCCCGTGTCTATCATTTTTATTTTGTACACTACTGAGGGCTATAAGTCCAAAAGTGACTTTATATTACTTACTACAGTGGATTTTGATGTGATTTCAGAATAATTAATTTTAATTTTATGAATTTTATGCCTTATTAGAATGAGGGGTCGTTATGTGTTGAGAAAATTGTCTACGACATTTATTGAAAAGAAGAAAGAAAGGAAATTGAAAATTTCAATTGGCACAATGTGCAAAATACTTGCGATTCGGAGTTGATGACGAGATCCTCGCATTTTATATGATGTGAAATATTTAAGCTGGGCTACAAGCCGCGGTGGAAGTTATATAAGGACGAGGTCCTTGTGGTGAAAGATTTATGAGTTTAAATTCTCCCTTTGTGAAATTAAATTTGTACTATAGTACTTATAAGGAGTCATGCCTGTGAGGCTTATTTGATGAATTCTTGTATGTATTTTCTATGCATATTTAGCCATATTCGTGCTATGAATATTGAGTTTTAGCCTACGAGGTGAGTGCCCAAGTGGCGCTAAATGTGACTCGTTAACTCGGGTAAATAATTATGAGGTCTTTATGCATCGTGTTTCGTTGTTAGTAAGGTGAAGGTTTGAAACAAGATTTTTGTTAACGTGAGGTTAATTGACGATGTTGTAATTGATTATGAACAACTATTATGACTAGAGGTGTGGTTATGGGCATACGTATAATGTGTGTAGGTACGAAATTTCTACAACCGGTTGAGACTAACACAATGTGTTAATATAAAAATCAGGCCTTTTTTGAAATTTATTGGAGTGTAAGAAATTGGCTTCAAAGTTTATAAATGAGGATAAAAGATATAATCTCAACTGAGATGGCGTTGTCGGATCCATGTTACATTTGCGGTGAAGTAGAATCACCTGCAGGTATGTGTGTAATAATACACTCAGTAATTTAATGTCTGCAGAAAGATTCTTGGCACGTTCGAGGGCGAACGTATGCTTTAAGAGGGGGAGAATGTAACGACCCGACTTGTCGTTTTAAGAATTTACGCCTCATTCAGCGACTTAAGATCCCGAGTAACTTCGTAATATGTATTATGACTTGCATGTGCGGTCGAGTTTGATTTTCGAAAGATTCGGAATTAAATTGAGAGAACAATTCTCATTTTTTAAGCTTAAATGAAAAGAGTTGACCGGAGTTTGACTTTTAAGAAAATGATTTTGGAATGGAATTTGATGATTCCAATAGTTTCGTATGGTGATTTCGGGTTTAGGAGTGTGTCTGGGTACTTATTTTGAAGTTCGTATTTGAATTTGGTTTGAAATGACGAAAATAAGAAATTTAAGGTTTGGAAGTTTGATCGGGAAATTGACTTTTTGATATCGGGGTCGGAATCCGATTCTGAAATTTGGAATAGGTCTGTTATGTCATTTATGACTTGTGTGCAAAATTTGAGGTCAATCGGACTTGATTTGATAGGTTTCGGCATCGAATATAGAAGTTGGAATTTTTTTGTTTCATTAAGTTTGAATTGAGGTGTAATTCGTGTTTTTAGCGTTACTTGATGTGATTTGATGCCTCGACTAAGTTCATAATATGTTTTGAGACTTGTTGGTGTGTTCGGATGGGTCCCGAGGGGCTCGGGTCAGTTTCTATCCTTCTTCAACTTTTTCTTACCTCCCCGAAAAAGAAGAAAGAAATTAGTTGGAGGAGGAGAGAGAACAGGGAAAAAGTACTACTTGAATTTCACGTCAAATTTTCTAGGAACTCAGACTATGACATGAGGTATGGTTGTATGAGTGTTATCACAAAAGCTCAGAGAAGTCTGCCTACAAACAATCTGCTATTTGGACTAGGCTTTTATGCTATGTTAATGTGACATCGATCAATGTAAAGTGTATGGTATAAGAAATCAAGATATCTTTGATAAATAGGAATAATTTCGGATAACACTAAATAGAGTATTAGGTAATTTGGGTTTGAGACATATGCAGAACTTTATTCCATGTAAATATATGCTTTGAAAATTGAAGTGCAAGAATAAAATATACAAGAAACAAGATACGCTAATAATTAGGAAGAAACAATTTACCATTCTTGGGAGATCGAGGAGGTTTCTTTTGAGGTTGTATTTTTTCCCCCAAAATCTATTGTATATATTGCACACATATTTTAATTTTTATCATATTTGTATTGATTGGTGTCAAAATATTAGTATAAAAAAATGACATCTGACACAAAAAAAATTCTTGTTTACATTTGTGGGAAAAAACACGCACCGGCCGCATAGGCAGAGTGATGTGCATTAGACACATTTGGTGAAACGATACGCATGTAATGTGATTTTTATCCATAATAAGTGTATAACGATCGAAGTTTGGTCTGACGTTGATACATAGACAGATCCAGAATTTGAAGGTTATGTGTATTATTACTTTTAATATATGGCTAGCGGCGGAGATTGAATTGAGATATTCATTCAATCGGTTCAATCTATTTGATTCGGTTCCATTTAAACTTTTTTTGGTTCATCATATTTTATTATTACCGAATAGAAATAAATTTGGTCCATTTGATCTAGCTCTCTCCATTTAAATTCGGTTGAAGAAAATGAAATAAAATAAAATTAAAAAAATTAAAATTTGTGGCACGAGGTCTTTGTCGTGCGAAGGTAATTGATAATGTGGATACGAGGTGTCATATGCGTGTGATTCTATTTAATGAGTTATTGTTGAAGCTGAGCCTTTACTTGTATTAAATTATTATCATTTGTTCTGATAATATTATAGTTATTGTTTTCTGCTATACTTCATCTTGCCAATCTTTTATATATTGCACATGTTATTTGAATAGTGAGTAACTTTTGACTTAAAACCCTCGTCACTAATTCTATGAGGTTAGTCAAGATATTTATTGAGTACACAGGATCGGTTGTACTCATACTACACTTTTGCACCTTGCGTGCAAATTTCAGAGCTAAGTGCTATGAAAATGGAGCTTTGCATTGGAGATATGCAAGCGTACCGGATTCATGCTACCCTTTCGTTGATGGTGTCTTGGGATTTCATTTCTATTTATGTAACTTTCAAATAGATGTTGTATTTGTTCATTTCACCAGCTTTGTAAATCTAAATCATAGTGGCTCGTGACTTATACTACCAGTCCTTGGGATAGTTGTATTGTATTTTTTTGTAGTTTTTATTTATAATATTAATAAATTCTTATTACAGTTGTAGTTTATGCTGTTTGGCTTACCTAGCGAATTGGTTTAGGTGTCATCCCGATTTTAGTGGGATTTTGGATGACAAACTTATTCGAAATTCTTTTGGCCGCTTTAATCAATTTAGTCTGGAAAATCACGTCTTTACATAGTTTCGGATAGAAGAAATGAATAGTGTGATCACGCCTACTATGAATTTGGGCATCTTACCTAAGTTAAATAAATCGTGAGTAGAATTTGTAAGTGTCCCTTCCACAAAACAACATTTGCTCTTGGTCTTTGAATTAATGTTGGAAATTTGAACTTTGAAGGAAAAATCAAGTAAGTGCTTTCATCATTTGAATTTTTTTTTAATAATAACATAGTAGCATGTAAGTAAAGCTTCTTCAAATAAAATTATCACCGTTTTCATCTTTTCGAACATTCTATCACAACATTCATAAATATATCATATTTGAAGACATAGCTTAAAGATCTTAATCATGTCATGATATATGTATTTGAAATCATCTCCCATAATATTCATAAACATATATCATAGAGTCAGTTCTTGAAATCACATTAATGCAATAACTTGTGTAAGGCGTTCATAAAATAAATGATATCATTTAAAACATGGTTTATAATATTTATTTATAAAGCATGGTGTAACGCGAGCGAGCTCGCCTCTACGAACACATGTTCTCATTCAGATCACATTTTATAAACAGTTGAAGACATGAGTTTGAGGATATAGTCTCAAGGAATCTTAGGTCTATACTTATCTCAATCCTAGACTTTTAAGCAATTCCAAAGTACGAATTCATCTTAGTTCTAACAATAGTAAGTCCACGCAATTACAATCGTATCATTCTTAACTCAGAACAATATATTTAGGCCTTTATGTATTGGTTCTAGCTAAACCACCCATACCTTCAATTTAACCCATAAGCTGAAATCTTTGCTCGTCCATACCATTCCCATTAATCAATAGGTTACAAATTCCATTCTGAATCCAACAAGATTCATCTAATACTCCCTATAACTATTCATCATGTTTCCCAACTCCCCGACCTCCACTATTAAGTATGGTAAAATACAAGCATCAAGCGCTTGTATCCATCCCTCAACACAAGTTTTGATTATCTCGGAGAAAGGGGAAAATGACACTGTATAGTCGCTCTCAAAATAATAGTCATATATATATATATATATATATATATATATATATATATATATATATATATATCAAGCGCTTGTATCCATCCCTCAACACAAGTTTTGATTATCTCGGAGAAAGGGGAAAATGACACTGTATAGTCGCTCTCAAAATAATAGTCATATATATATATATATATATATATATATATATATATATATATTATATACCAAAATTATACAATTTTATACACTTTTTCGACTAACGAATGTAGATAATTTCTGGCGCGGGCTAAAAGTGAAAAAAGTCATTTATTTCATGCTCAAAGAAAGTTTAAGGGGTAACAAGATCCCGTAAAATTTAGATGTATAGTTAAGAATTCAGTACAAATTGACTGGGTATTTTTGTATTGCCCCGACCAAATTTGCTTGATGGAATATAAAAATGTAATATACACTATTTGTGCAACGTGCACAACACTTGGAACAGATCTTATGCTGAACTAGCCTAAATAGGTTTTACCTGCTCTGAAATCCGTCATTTTCTTTAGAAAGAACTCAAGGATTTTGTAAATGAAGGCTGGTGGTGAGCCAGAAATTTGCCCAGGTAGTAGACAAAGGAGCCGTCCTGTTAATCCCTTATCATCGGCATCTTTGCTCATTCGATGTGTCCACGCTGTGGGAAAACGGACGGATCGAATCGGATATGAGCGGATCAAAATGGATAATGCAAAAAAGAATAAATTATTCGACCCGATCCATAGTTAATACGGATAGAAAATAGTTTAACCGGCGAATAATATGAGTAATCATATTATCCATGGTTTTTTGAATATGTTCAGATTTTGGAGAATTCCTAGTTTCCTCAGCTTGAGAAACCCCCAATTGGTAATCCATTTTCTAAGTGGATAATATAGTTATTATTCATATTTAATCTGTTTTTAAAAATAATTATTATTTAACTCATTTTTTAGTAGATAATATAGGTAAATAATTATTTTTTTGGGCAAAATACATTTATAGCCACTCGTGCCAAACTTAAAACATCTAGTAGCCAAAAATTAAAATATACATTTTATAACCCAAAAATAATTCAGCGGCTAGCCACCGAAATTGACAAACTAGAGTTTGTCGGAATGGACAGCTGCCCACCGATATTGAGAAACAGAGGATTTAACTATGTCCTTTCTCTTTTCCCTGTTTTCTCATCAATTGGAGTAAGGAAAATTTATAAGGAAAAATATGTTTTTCTCCAACAAATTTCCTATCTTTCCCAAAAATTTCAAATATCCCACAAAATAAGAATGATCAACAAGATGATCAGAGCAGAAGGGGGTGGAAGACACAGTTTTATTTGAGGATTATAAAGATGTTTGCTTTATTGGTTAAAGGTAAAATCTTGCAGAAAAATATCTTGGGGTTTTATAAATTTTCTAGTGAAATCTTGAGGTTTGTTCTACTTTTCAGTGAAACAAGTAGCTGGGGAGTTCTGCTTTTCAGAATTTTGCTCTCTTTATTTGTTTGTTTAACCGTGAAGCACAACAATTAGCTAGAGGACACGTATAACCATTTATATTATTTTTCATTTGCAAGAATTATGATTTTTAGTGTCAATAAATAATACTCCCACTGAAAATATTGGAAGTATGAATTAAGGAGAATTACATCAATCACCAATGTTGCCAATTGGCAAATTTTGTGAGGGACCAAACAATTATTTTCATTATTTTCTTGACAAGCTATAATCCTTTTTGGCTTACATGGTTTCATCAAATTAGAAAGAAAAGGAAATTTATGAAAAGAAGAATACAATTTTGGTTATAACTTTTAAATTCATATATGCAATTGGTCATTTGATTTTTCAATTATGTCTTGGTAAGTGGTAGTGTACAAGGTAGGAATATGGTGGAAGATATATACAAAATAGACTGTCACTATATAAAAAATATACAAAATAGACTATCACTGTACAATTTATATACAATAGACTGTCACTATACAAAATATATACAAAAAATATACTAAATAGACTGTCACTATACAAAATATATATAATAGACCGTCACTATACAAAATATATACTAAATATACTATCAATATATAATTTATATACAATAGATTGTGACTATGCAAAATAGACTGTCACTATACAAAATAGACTGTCACTATACAAAAAATATACAAAATAGACTGTCACTATACAAAAAATATATAAAATAGACTGTCACTATACAAAAAATATACAAAATAAATATTTCGGGCTATTAGATGTAATAAGTTTGGATCGAAAGGTCATTTCATGTAAGTGGATAAAAACATGAGTTATTAAAAATTTAAGGGGCTATAGAGTGTGATTTTCTCTATTTTTTTTTTATCTGTTTGTCATCACTCGTCCACACCTAATAAAAGTGTCCAAAATAAGTATTCCGAAGCCCATATGGGGATTGCACACGTTTCAAGGGCCTTTTGGGTTACATGTCACAAGTGGTGGTTGTGAAGTAGCTCCCCGTATACTCCAAAAGTCGATTATGATCCTCACGTCCTCTCAATAAACTTTTCTATTGGCCCATCTCATTGTACGTGGAAATTCTTTCCCATTCTTTTATTACAAAAAGAAACAAACACACCAGAAACAAAACAAAACAGAAAGCTCGCTGATGGGTCCTCATATGATTGCAAGTACGGTATTGGTGCCAATTTTTGTGATTCGTGAGGGCCCGAAGTTGGAACTTATGCCTCAGGATACTTGGCCTTGTATGCATTTTTAGTGCGCCTCAGTCGATCCGGGCTTGTCCAAAAAATACTTTTTACAATTTTGATTGGACGACTAATATAATGCTTGTTTGAGTATTGTAATCTATTGTATTTTTAATTAAACTAGTATTTATGAATGTGCGTTGCACGTTAATAATGGTACGTTATGATTTAAATATGTATTTATATGACGGAACAATAAAATTTAATTAATGAGATAAATTTTATGTGTAATAATACAACAATCATCTAAATACCGAAAAATATTACTGATTACATTAGTATAATACGTGAATTCAAAATGAATGGACATCATTAGAACTTACACAAATGATCAATTTAGTCATGTTAGTTAGATAATTATGTATTAAAGTTTAAAAGTATTTAATGTGATGTTATTTAATGTGATGATATTTAATGACAAAGTATTATGTATTACCGAACAATTCTTTGTAGACGATATTATTTTTGTGTATGCTTTCTTCTAATTCTTTGGTTGCTCTGGCCATAACCAGAACTTTTGTTGCCGATATTGATATCCCCTTTAAAAGTGTAACATATAGTTGTTCGTGCAAGAAAATTTATTGCGGTAAATATAGTCCAATTTTTAGGATGTTTGTCCTTGTGTTTTATTTATTATAATTGCAAAACATAAATATACTGGAAATTATTTTCACGCAAATTTAAAAGGATATTCTTTAGTTTCGGAAGACGAAAGTTGAATTCGGGGATAAAAATATACTTAGAAGCACATTGGCCAGTATCATAATTTTGCACGTATGACGTTATTGTCAAAACTTCTATATATCATACGTGTGATATTACATTAGCTATTAGGCGAATCTAAATTTTTATGTAGCATGATGGGCATATTTTTCTTCAAAATCAACTTATATATAATGTAATATCAATTTAACTTAGTCTATTATATATACGGTGAACTAACATATGTAAGTAATAATAAACTTGACAACAAATATGTATGGTAGAAGGTTATTTGGTATTAAAGTATTTAAGTATTTTTTTCGTAGTAACTATTGGTATCATCTTCGGCTGAGTCAAAAACGGAAAAATATTTTGTTTATACCATAAAATTTGTTATCAACATTTTATTTAGTTGACCAACATATTTATTTATGCTAGCTAAGATAACTTTTTAATTTCTATCATGCAATTTGCAAATTGTGTTTTAATCTAATGATAGAAATATTTCCCTTATTAAATGTATTACTATTACCATTGGGGTTGATAACCAAGTGTTCTGGAATAACCAAATCATCTTTATTGGATGCTCTTTTTTGTTTCCGACACGAAAAAAGAAGTAATTGAATATTGGATACGTTCTTACTCTATATTTCTTAGCATATGAATCTTTTTCATTTGAGGCCACTATTATAATTTTGGCAAGCTAGCTTTTACGGTCTCTACTTTCGTCGATTTTAGAACTGCCGGTAGTACTTGGCAGAAATTACCTCCCAAACTATTAATTTTTCATCAAACGGTTCATTGATATTCAATATATCTCCATAACTCCGGGCAATTGTTTCGATCATTTGATACTTAGCCATAAACGTTTCATCCCATATTATCAATTTTGTTTTCGTCATAAATTTAGTATTATTGCTCTGCTTTGATATTTTTGTGATGGTTATTTCAGTTGTTTGAAGAGGTATATCAGGTCTAAAGTCAGTGGCCTCATAATAAAATTGTTGCTGGTACACCACTTGTTATTATTGCTAACATCATCATGTAGGGTTGTGCGCATTTGAATCGGATATCCGAAATCCGAACCGATCTGCTCAATTTCGGATTTCGGATATTTGGATTGGATATCCGGATCGGATTCAGATTGATATAATTTTAACCCGATCCGATCCGAAATTATTAGGGCATGTATAAATACTAAACTTTAATTTCGGATAGCCAGTACTTTCTTTACTTCTTCCTCCAAGTTATTACCTTTACAATTGCTAGATTTAGCTATATTGGACCATAGTACCCTCATAATTGCAGAAACATTAATTTTTCTTGTTGTATTGCCTCTTCTATAAAGAAAATATAAGTATGAGTTTTGCAACTTAGAGACATAACAACTCGAACCTCTAGAGAAATATTTTCTTAGAGATGCAATACTGATAAAAGGGATAAAAAGCAAAGAGATATTTGTATTAGCACAGAACACAGAAGAAGCAGATAAGGCAGATGCATTAGCCGATTAGATTAGCAACAGTCTTAATAATACGTATAATCCGATCCGAAATCTGAAATATTTATCTAATCCAAACTTTAAAATCCGATATTAATTTAGATTGCATTTTATAGAATCCGAAATTTCAATTCGAAATATGCTAAATCCGACCCGATTCGATCCATGCACAACCCTAGTATTATGCTCCTGATATGATATTTGCAAGTAATGCATGACATAAAAATATTATTTCGATTCCATCAGAGACATCTACAAAGGATAATCCCGCTATACCAGAGTCGACTCTTTATAATATAGTCTTGAAAGTTTGTTCTTGTTTAGGATTTAACTTTGATTGTACTTACTCAAACACTTATATGGCATTTTGATTCTTAATACTATACTAACATTTTTTACTTTGTGTTTTAATTTTTTTAATCTCTAACGCTCTTTTTATGGAATAAATTTATGTACCCTAAGATTTTTTAAACTTGAAAAATAATTTTACTCATATGATGATAAAAAAATAATTGAATTAGATTCTTTTGCTAAATAATTAATTGAAAGTGTTAATTATATGGTCTTAACATGAAAAATAATTTATTTTATGTTGATTCAGATCTTAATATTAGTTCATATATTATTTTAAATATTTAATCTTAATTATAATTTTATTCACCATAATATTTTCAAAGAGTAAAAAGATCGATCTGACATTTCAGTTTTAGATCTTTATGTTTGCAGAATCATTACTGGTATTGACTCCCACCAACCATATTTCTTTCTCTTTCTCACATATTTTTATTTTGTTAGTTGTTGTTTAATAATTGTGTATATTTTTCAATATTACAAGAAAAATTTGATAAATATTTGTTTTATTTGTGTAGGAAAATAATTTAAATATAAATATAAAAATATATTATTGTGGGGATATTTTATTTTATCAATTTCAACGCTTAATGTATTTCATTTAATATTACTTTTATTTTTTCTTGGTATCGAACATTATGGAGTGACAACGTATTGCCAATACGGAGGATTCTTATGAAATTGATTTTATTAAACCTTCGTACATATTTTTAATAAGAATTTAATAGATAAATTTTTATAATGTTAAAATATTAAATATTAAAAAAATTAACATACAAGGTATTGCAGTCCAAAAATAGGTTATTATATTTATGTCTTTTCCCTATGAGTTCTTCTAATTAATATTTTAGGACTATTTTGGTCTATCAATATTGTATTCATACTTTTATAATAATATATATACGCTCTCTTTTTTCTAAATGGATTTGAACAATATAATACATTCTCAAATTAAATTAGTAATAGGATATTATAATACGTTTTCAAATTAAATTAGTAATAGAAATTTTTAAGAAGTACCTAAGGTGTTCCTAAATATATTAGATTTACATGCTAACATGTAGTATTTATTATATGTTTATGCCCGGAAGTAATTATACTAATAGAATTCCTAAAGGTAGTCATGTAGGATTCCTAACGCGCATTATATGTCCTAAAACTAATAAGATTATAAGGCTAATGTCTAGAATTTCGGTTATGTCCTTTTATTGTGAGTTATTATGCTTAATATTATAAGATTATTTTTGTAATACGACATTATATTCATGCTTTTAGAATAATATAGATAGATATAGATAGATAGATAAATCAATTTATTTCTAACAAGTTTCACTAAATTTATAGCAATGTCAAATTCAACCAAAATGCACATGGGCAGATAATGTGTCACTGGACTGTTGCTAGTCACTTGCTAGAGCTTTATATAATTTGATAATTTAAGATCATATATTTAAGCTATGACAGATCAAAAGTCACTATATAAATGGCACTGATTTTATGATCGTTATTATCGTCATTGCGACGGTGGTCTAAACTCCAAGAAAACTATGCACATGGTATGATGTTTCTAGCTTATTAAAATCGGCGAGAGATCAAGAATGGATATAATAGAGCTTTAGAGACACCGAGTATAATTAATTATATCCATAATTTTCAACTTGAATTAATTATACCACGTCTGAAAAAAATAGTAAATGTGATTACACTTATATTCAAATTGTAAAGGGTTATGTTATATCATTTCCTCGACAAAGAAAAGGACATAAAGAGAGAAAACGTCACAGCTTATGACTTGTAAGTTTATAGTAAATGCCAAGATAATTTGCTGTTTTATATTCTTTATCCAGTGATATTCCTATTTTTCCTTTTTTTTATGTAGAAATAACACCAGATAATCATTCTAAAGGGCTGTTATTTAAAAATTAGCCAGTACGTTCTGAATTTCAGTTTTTCAGTTTGAATTTTCTGGACAAAAATGTGCTGAATTGTCTTGAAATTAAAATTTTTAATTTAAAATTTCAGAATAAAATAAGTACGAGCTAATTTCTAAATAGGTATATGTGCACTTGCCTCTTTTTTCATTGAGCAAAAATAAAAAATATTGTTGGAAAGTGGTGGATAAAAGGATATTATTTATTACGGAAAGGATATTATTTCCAACTGTGAAATAATAGAATTGAATAATAAAAGGATATTATTTTTTACTGAAAAGGATATTATTTCCAACTGTAAAATAATAGAATTGCGAGTCAAAAAGTTGTCCCCACTCTTTATAAATCAGCTGCTCTTTTTAAGAAAACATCAAACTGATCGCCACACCATTGACTCAACACTTACTTGCTTTCTTCTTCTCAGCGCTCATATTCTCTCGCCATGGATCCTTATAAGGTAGTATTAGGGTTTATACATACAAATTCAAAGCTATGATCTTTCATTATTTTGCTTTTGATTGATCCTTTAATCTCTGAATTATTTTTTATAAGCTTCGAATAATCCGCTTGGATTCATTAATCCTTAGTTTAGCTTTATGCTAATAGCAGAAGATTTCCTTTTAGAGACTAGCTATGTTGTGAAGTTTAGGTTTTATAGTGGAAAATTGAAGAAGTTAAATTTATTAGTTCGTTTTAGTGGATTTTCGGTTGCTTGTGTTTAGCTTTGATAGTGATTTATGATGCAGAATCGCCCTTCAAGCGCGTTTAATTCACCTTTCATGACAACAAATTCTGGTGCTCCTGTGTGGAACAATAACTCATCATTGACTGTTGGGACTAGAGGTATTTTGTTTTATTAAGTAAAAGCCAACCTTTCCTTTTTCTTTCTGTCCCTTATGGTATATAAAGTCTAGTAACATTTATCTCGTCTCACTATTCTTCTTGTTTAGGCGTGTGCAAATCAAATACTATCTTGATCTCTTGGTTTCATGTATATTTGCGTGAGTGTTATATTATTTTATTTTTTGATAAGTAATTAGACTTGTTAATGCAAACACAGCACTAAGATGCTGCTGGCAAATGAATTGATTTGAGTTTCTCCTAGTAAATTGTCAGTCAAGTGTCTTATTTACAGTTAGCATCTTGGCCATTAGGTGAAGCATTAAGTGTTTGGTTCATTAAATTAGGAAAATAGTTATGGGGATTTGGAGGAACATGCTTTTTGGAGAGGGGTGATAGCGCCATATTGGAAAGATATGGGGTCTTGGAGAATTAAAAATGTATCTATGCCGTTTTCATGTGGATTGTGGAGGAGCTTTTTGAAGGGGTGGAAAGAGTTCATGGTAGAGGATGGGAGGAGGGTAAGTTTTTGGAGGTACAGGTGGTGTGGGGACAATACTTTGACACTTATTTTTCAATCATTTACAGAATTTTCATGCCAAAAGAAGTTTTTTTGGGTTGAGGTTTATGAGGAACTTTCAAGACTGGAAAATGGCAGAATTCCAAGACTAAGTCGATTTTCTTCACAAACAAGGAACACCATAGGATAACCACGATGTATGAAGGTGAGGGTGGGGAACAATGGAATGTTTTCTGGTAAGTCATACTACGAGAAGCTCCTGGCTAGGGAGGAGGCTGCGTTCCCACATAAATCGATTTGTAGCCCTAAGGTTCGAGAAAGGCGTGCTTTGTCACTTGGTTAGCTACAAGAGGTTGATATTGATGGCCGGAAATCCGAGGAAGAGGAAGGTTTACATATTCAAGCTGGTGCTTCATGTGAAAGTGATTGGATGAAGACGTTGACCATTTCCTCCTTCATTGTCGGGTAGGCCCGAGTTTATGGTGGGAATTTCCATGTTGGTTTGGTATAACTTTGGCGATGCCAGGCACCGAGAAAGAGCTAATGTTCAGTTGGAAGTGTAGTAGATGGAAGGGAAGACACAGGCCATGAAATGTTGCTTCACTAGCACTTATGTGGGTTATTTAGGGAGAGAGAAATATGAAAGCTTTTGAGAGTGTAAGGATGAAGTTTGTACAATTGAGGAATAGCCTCATATCCCTTATTTTCTTTAGGTTTAACATAGATTCCTTTATGTATAGAGGATTGGATATTGCTCACAGAAAATCATATCTTTTTGAAGGTTGTCTACTTTATGGTATACTTCTTTTATTCGGGCGTAATTATGCCCAAACATTTTTAAAAAATATATATAACTTTATCAAAATAGTGTAGATTGAGGCAAGTAAAAGACATTGTTTATTGGTGATCTGGAGATGCACTGGCTGCTTTGTTTATTTTTTTATTTTTTTATTTTTACTGAATGTTTGAATTGTATAATCTAGTGAATGCATAACCTGGTCAATATCTATTCTTTTATTTTCCTTTCGGTGTTAAGTATTAACAGTACTTGCATCAGAAATTAATAGGAAATTCTCCAGTATGTTGTCTTGACATTAGTCTGTCCTCAATAGTCAGCCGGAAAAGAGAACAATTGACCAGTTTGTTTATTGACTTCTAGATAGCTTGTTTTTGTTGGTTTTGATCAGTTATCTAATATGAGTAGGAACTGTATCTGAAAATATTGTTAGTGTGATCTTTTTTCTTCATAATGGTCACCAAGAAACAAAGTAATAAGATTTGATACCTTGGATGGTCGATAGATGGCGATGTTACATGATGGAGAGTATCATATCATTATTTTTCTCTATTTCCATGCTTTGAATAATCTGAATGAATGCATAATCCATAGAGATCAATTGAATTGCAAAATAAAACAAACCAAAAAAAAAAGATAGAGAAAAAAGAAGAATCAGTATATTTTATAAGCAGGAGAGATACTTCTTTCTAGCAAAAGTTCTTTTTATGAGATCAATGCAAATAGGATTCGTTATTCTGCTGTTGGAAATACATACCAAGTAACATCTGAAACGGTCTCAAATTTCTAGTGAATTCTGGATAATTGACCAAGATCCTGGTACACCACTGTAATCAAAAGTAATATATGCAAACATCCTAAAGCCCTGAGTTCTGCTTCATTGAGGTTCTTTTAATGGCTTCAAACATGTTCACTAATTTTGAAACTTTTCACTTTGCAGGGCCAGTTCTTCTTGAGGACTATCATTTGGTGGAGAAACTTGCCAATTTTGATCGTGAACGTATCCCGGAGCGTGTTGTCCATGCCAGAGGTGCCAGTGCCAAGGGTTTCTTTGAAGTCACTCATGATGTTTCTCATCTAACGTGTGCTGATTTTCTTCGATCTCCTGGGGTTCAGACACCTGTTATTGTGCGATTCTCTACCGTTACCAATGAGCGTGGAAGCCCTGAAACCCTCCGAGACCCCAGAGGGTTTGCTGTAAAATTTTATACCAGAGAGGTAATTGCTCAATCAAATACTTGACTTTTCTCACAATGCGTGTGTAATCTGGTTGTTATAACATTATCTTCACTAGTATCCTTTAATCAACACCCATTAAGCTAGCCACTGGCTTTAATCAACACCCATTAAGCTAGCCACTGGCTTTAATCAACACCCATTAAGCTAGAAGCATTACTCAAAAGCAGGCTTATATCTTAATTTTGTAACAATGCCCATTTAGATAACTGTACATGAGCTTTGCTGCTTGTTTGGGCTGTGTTTGGATCTAAATGTTGGTGT
Source organism: Nicotiana tabacum (assembly GCF_000715075.1). Taxonomy (NCBI): domain Eukaryota; kingdom Viridiplantae; phylum Streptophyta; class Magnoliopsida; order Solanales; family Solanaceae; genus Nicotiana; species Nicotiana tabacum. The sequence continues at coordinate 111,903,161 of NC_134102.1, read as the reverse complement.
TGGTCTTAAACTATGTGTCTCTATGTTTTCAATTCTTTTGCTCGTTTTTATGAAAACAGGGCAACTTTGATCTGGTAGGAAACAATTTTCCTGTCTTCTTTATCCGCGATGGAATGAAGTTCCCAGACATGGTCCATTGTCTGAAATCAAATCCTAAGTCCAACATTCAGGAGAGCTGGAGGAGCCTTGATTTCTTCTCTCACCATCCGGAGAGTTTGCATATGTTTACCTTCCTCTTTGATGATTTGGGTGTCCCACAAGATTACAGGCACATGGATGGTTCCGGTGTCAACACTTATACTTTAATCAGTAAAGCTGGGAAAGCACATTATGTGAAGTTCCATTGGAAGCCAATATGCGGGGTCAAGTGCCTTTTAGAGGAAGAAGCTATTAAGGTTGGGGGAGCCAATCATAGCCATGCCACCAAGGATCTATACGATTCAATTGCTGCTGGCAACTATCCTGAATGGAAGCTTTTCATCCAAACTATTGATCCTGATCATGAAGATAGATTTGACTTTGACCCCCTTGATGTAACCAAGACCTGGCCTGAGGACATCTTGCCACTGCAACCAGTTGGTCGCTTGGTGTTGAATAAGAACATCGACAACTTCTTTGCTGAGAATGAGCAGCTTGCATTTTGCCCTGCCATTATTGTCCCTGGTATTCACTATTCAGATGATAAGCTTCTCCAGACTCGGATATTCTCATATTCTGATACTCAGAGACACCGTCTTGGGCCAAACTATCTGCAGCTCCCAGTTAATGCTCCCAAGTGTGCTCATCACAATAATCACCATGAAGGTGTCATGAACTTCATGCATCGTGATGAAGAGGTACAGTGCACCCTTGTGCTGCAGATTGCCAAAATAACGATGCTTATTCCAATTTAAAGAGGAAAAAGGTTATCGATGTATTATTTGACTACTTTGTTATGTGGCGTCTAGAGATAGTTGGAAAGTCTTTTTTTTGGGGGAGGGGGGATTATCCTGATAATAAAGCTATATTGCAACTTTATTTTCTTGAAAACCCCATCTTCAAATGCATGTTTACAGTATCACACTTCTTTAAGGGTGGATATCTTGGATAATTTAACTCCTGATGCATATTTGGTTGGTCAAGTGTGGCAAGGATGGCATTTATTTTGAATCACCTGATATAATTAGTTTCCCACCTCTTTAGCAATACAGCGATTTTCTACTAGTTCTCTATGGTGATGCTTTTACTTGATGTTGCTTGCATGTCCAGGTCAATTATTTCCCCTCAAGGTTTGATCCTTGTCGTCATGCAGAGCAGTACCCGATTCCTCCTCGCATCTTGACAGGGAAGCGTGACAGGGTAAGCCTTTGTTTATTCATTTCACCTTGAATATCTTGAGCTTTTAATGTGAAGGAGATACTCATAAATAAGATTTACCAAACTGATTTGGGCCCTAGGTCCACTGTCTTATGGTGTCTCTTTGAGATATATGTATTCTGCACTTTGTCTAGGCCTCTACTGCATTCTGCAATTGGAGATTTGGAGTTCAAAATATCTGAAACCAAAATCATTTAATGACGGTTTTAGCAATTTGTCTGCCTGCTATGGCGCTGATAAAGCAGCATTACCATTAAAAGTAGAAGAATGACTGACTTGCCGTCTAGCAGCTTGGCTTGCATCGTGTTGACGTGTGAAAATGATGTTTATGAGCACCTTATGGCTCATGTCTGTTATCTACAAGTTTTCTATTTGACTTGCATCTCTGTTCTTTTTCTTTCCCTTTTTTTCTTTTGGTGGTGGTGGTGTTTATTTTTTTTGGAAGGGGGGTGGGGGTGGGGGGTTTATTCCATGGACATCGTGTTTTTATATATTCTTTTGTACTAAGATCTCTATTCTTTTAGTTACAAGCCTTTTACTTTGCTGAAATGCACTTTCATCTTCTTCTTTTTTCTTCTTGTTTGCTGAAATGGATTTTTGTCTTCGTTTACAAATAAAATGCTTATATATTCTTAGGAAGTTCAGCTAGGTGTTTGCTTCGATTTGATAGGTTGAGCTTCACTTTTGAACTGCAGATATCTTAGTTCATTTTTACGAGTTATCCTTTTTTATATACAAAATATTAAGTAAGATTCACTTACTATATGGTTCTTTTTGTAGTGCATCATTGAGAAAGAGAACAACTTCAAGCAGCCAGGAGAGAGATACAGATCCTGGTCGCCTGACAGGTAAATCAGTTGCTTGGTCATTTTATGTTGACCATTTTTTCACTCCTTTCAAGCACTCGGATATATTCTTCTGCCTTTTTATTGCAGGCAAGAGAGATTTATCTGCAGATGGATTAATGCTTTATCTGATCCACGAGTCACTCATGAGATACACACTATTTGGATTTCATATTGGTCACAGGTCTCTTTTCTTTCCTTTATCATGTTTCTTTAGTTATCTCTATCATGAGAGTGGTAAAACATGCTCAGTAATGCTTTTGCATAAATATGTTTTAGGCTGACAAGTCTCTTGGTGAGAAGATAGCTTCTCGTCTTAATGTAAGGCCCACAATGTGAAGATGACAACAGTAGGAAAATGTTTGAAGTTGCTGTGCTGAAGGAGTGCCAGTCCAAGAAAACATCCTTTTCTTTTGGTATGAAGTATAGGTCTGATGATTGTGTTGTAATTTGTACCAATGATTGTGTTGTAATTTGTACCAAACAAACTTCAACATGTCACATTAACTGTGACAATGTTACCGGAATAAATTGCAGTTGTATGTTCTCAAACATCAGTCGATCATTTTCATTTTGTCCTTCCGTGTTCACTCTTAAGTAATTGCTGTTTTATTCCAAATGTACTCTTTGATAACTATAGTTCCACGGCTATTTTGTGGTTTCTTGACAGATCAGAAGAGCTGTAAAACTGATTTCTCTCCAAAATTTACCTAATGCTTGTGCCATTATCAAGTGTCTTAACTCTAGCATAAGATTCTAGTAGCTCCTCTACAATTTTCCAAGCGGAGAAAACATAAGGAAAAGAAAGCATTATTTAACAGGGGAAGTCTGCCCCTTTATATTTTCTTCTTCTTCTTCGTTGGAGTTGCTCATAGTCAGTTTTCTTATGAAGGTGAGTACCTAATAGATGTTGGAATGGCATAAACGATGATCATGTTAATTCAAAAGGGAGAAATTAATACTTTGGAAAGGTAAGAAGATGTGCGTCAACTATTATTATGTATCGGATTAGCTATCCAACAACGTACCTATTGCGAAGTTTTTCACACCTTGAGGTGTCCTTTCGCGGACCCTGTATGAATTCATGATGCTTTGTGCACCGAGTTGCCTTTGTTTATTACAGAAAAGGAAAAAGAAAAAGAAAGCGACTCAGAGGTAAGTTTCATTGTGCCTTCTTTTTTGTGGTTTTCTTATGAAATAAAGGTAAGAAAATCAATTCATGGGCAATGTTAGTGTTTGTCAATTTTGGTGGCTACATGAACCGCATTACGGGAATAATTGCTTAACCTGGCCACCATATCGAACAGTACGTAGCATAATGCTTCTAAAATCTAAATATTCAATTTGTTGTGTGAGTTGGAATCTATTGAACGTCACTTTCCATTTACTGATCCCGACATAAAATACATTGATAAAGGTACAAATTACTTATTCTATAAAATGACGTCAAAACGATTTGTGCCTTTGAAGGAAAGTGACTCGAGAGCCTCGGATCAACGGTCAAGTTGTAACTTATAGGTGATAGATTCGTGCTGTGAAATCAACTATTGATGCTTGTATCAGGATAGACTGCCTACATTATACCTTGGAATGCGGCTCTTACCCAATAAGTTTGTTTGTACACAAGACGGCCCTTCTAAGGAAAGTGACATGGTAACTTATAAAAAGGAAGGAGATGATCATGGAGCATTTGTTTGTCCTTTTTATATAGGGGAGAATCTAGTAAGCATTCATTAGTGACAAGTGACACAAAGTCACGTGCAATGTCCACAACTCTGCAGTTTCATGTTATACATATTCTTTTATTTCCAATTTCGCTTTCACATTTGACAAAAAAGCTCAACCAAGTTGAGTCTCCGATTACTTTGTCTTCACAATGTATCACTCAGGTATTATCTGCGTTTTCACTAAATACTGATTTCTATTAGTAACAATTTATGTACTACTCAATCGATGTGGGACTCTAATATCAATGTGTCTAACTCTAATACCATGGTAAGAAAGGGACCGTATATATTAACTGAACTCCGAATAAAGCTAACTCATGTAATGAGAATTGCCAAATACCAAATGAGTAGATTAAATACCTTATCCACGCTCGATAAGATTCTTCAAAAAAAAAAGTATAAGACTAATGGATGAAGCCTTGGATCAACAATAAAGTTATTTCTATAACTTATAGGTTACGTGTTCGACTGCATTAGGTTAATATATTTATGGTCCTTTCCTATACTCTGCATAAATACGGGTTGGGTCGTGCACCAGCCACTTTTGGGGATGGCTGGGATCAAACATGGTCCTAAATTACCTGCAAGTAAAGGTTTTTTCTCATTTTCTGAGAAACTTAATATAGTATGTACTGTTAGTATGAACGTCACTTTCCATTTACTCAACACACTACTACTCCACCAACCCTGAATTTGTGGTAAGTGATGACCAAAAAAGTGAGAAAGAAATGCATTGTTTATACTTTTCATTTTCAATGCATATGAGAACGAAAAAAAATTCAAAAGGTTTACTACTTTCTTTAATTTATTGTCTAAAATCTACGAATGGTTTTCTTGTCAGCATTTTCTCTTTTTCTTTGTTATATTATATCCTCAGTTTATGGATTTGGATTAGTGATTTGAAGTTGACTTTGCAGCGATATTCCAAAGGGGTTGTGGGTCCTGTGCTTGTTAACCAGAATCTTCCCTTTGCTGGCAGACTAAGCTAAGAGAGAATCATAAGAGTTTGGAATCACAGATAATAACTAGGAGAGAGAGAGGTAGTGGGTTGTTTTTGCTCTCTGTTTGTGGTTTGTGGAGAGGATTTCTAGAGGGACAACATTAAAAGGGACAGTTAGTCCCCACCCATATTTATGTTGTTCTTGTTGCTGCTTGTCAGACAACCACATGTAGTGTTTGGAAATACTATAATTTTCTTGCAAAGGTTACATTTTTACTACATATAGAAGCAGGAAAAATCTGATCTTTGGAATATCCAAGAAATCCTTTCATAGTAAGTTTCTCATCTCTTTTGATTGATTGTTCTTTTGTCTGTGATTTAACTTGCTTTCTAATATTTGGGATGGCCAGTCTTGTACGTTTCTTGACTAGACTGCAATTTTATTGCCTTTATGTTTTTTGCATCCCCTGTTGAAACAGTTACATTTAGCAAATGCTTTGTCTTTACCCCTCTTTCTCATAGTAAAAACATCAACTGAAGTCTTAAAAGTTAGAGGGGTTACCAGTGTTAGATCCTGTTGGAAGAATCTACTGAAAAGACGCTGTTCACTTTCCTTGTTTTGTCCTTATTTCTTTCAACTATGTTGTGTTTGATTTATTGTTGTATAGACCTATGTTTTAGTAGTAGCTCTTTATTTCTTCTAACTTTGAATTATAATCAGATATGTATAACAAAATTAGAAAACCCAAGTTGGTAAAATATATTGATTTTTCTCATATTTGATTGTAGAGTAAATACATACACAAATATTCCTCCTTTATTGATCTTTGGACTTATTCCCTTATGCTTGCTTTTATAGCAGATCTCAGTTAGAGCATCTATTGGCAATTTGGCAGATTTGGTTTTGCAAAGCTGAAGTCTTTTAGATAAGACTGATTACCAGAAATTTGGACCTAGTGTCATTTTGATGTCAATGGATGAAAGACTTGTTGTTACCAATACTTTCTTGACGACTCAATTTGATTCCTTCATGGATTTGGATTACATGGACGAACTGTTGTTAGAAGGGTGTTTTTTGGAGACTATTGATGATCGTGAATTTGCGCATCATAGACCATCCATTTCCAATATGCCGTTTGACTCTTCATTCGTGTGGCCTACTTTATTAGATACCAATGATGTCGAATTTAGTGGAAGCCCATCGAAAGATGGCCAACAAGAAAGGCAAAGGTTATCTTTCTCCAAGAATTTATCTGTAAGCCAATTCCAAGAGCTAAATTCAGTTAAAGTTCAGTCTTTTGGTGAGAATTCGATTAATGCCATGTGCAGTTCAGGTCAGTCTGACTGTTTATTTGACGCTCCTGAACTGAGTAGGAGGTGGTGGATTGGACCCAATGATTCATCATCTGTAATGGACAGATTGATTCAAGCACTTGGATACATAAAGAATTGCTCCAAAGACAAGGATATCCTTATTCAAATATGGGTACCCATATACAGGGATGGCAAACGCGTACTCTCTACAAATGATCAACCTTTCTCGCTAGACCTTAATTGCCCTAGGCTTGCCCACTACAGACAAGCGTCTTTAAACTATCAATTTCCTGCAAACGATGATTCTAAAGAGATGGTTGGATTACCGGGCAGAGTTTTTCTGGATAAAGTTCCTGAGTGGACTCCTGATGTTCAGTTCTTCCAAATGGAAGAGTATCCGCGTGTTGGACATGCACAGCAGTATAACGTACGAGGCACCCTTGCTGTTCCTGTGTTTGAACAAGGCAGTCGTAACTGCTTGAGTGTTATTGAAGTTGTCAGGACCACACAAAAGATCAAATATAGCTCTGAGCTTGAAAGTGTCTGCAAAGCTCTTGAGGTTTGTCATTTCTTTTACCTTTTCTGAATTTATTGTTTCCTTAAATTGCTGGAATTTTATGGTCTGAACAAGCACTTACAAATATTGGCCTATTTCTGCACTTCACTGATTTCTTTGATCATTATTGCTCTTGGTTACCAGATAAGGTTAATTATAATACTGTCTCATAAGCTGCACCTCTCGTTGAAAGACTTTTTGCCTTAATTTCAATGTTTATGGATCTTGCTTTTGTTATGAAAATTGAATTGCTTGTTTGGCGTTCTTGTGGAAATGAAGTCAATCTTCTGTTTTCTGATGGTCTACCAACAATTTGCTTGTTGATAGGCTGTTGATCTTCGGAGTTCTGAAGTATCAAGCACTCTGACAGCGAAGGTAAGGGCGAAACTTGCAAAAAGTATGTGCCTTAGGTTACCATGATTTCTTCGTCATAATATGTAGGATTATTTTGTCAGGCATGTGATTTGACCTACCAAGCGGCGTTATCTGAAATTCTAGAGGTTCTAAAATCTGCATGCAAGACACATGGATTGCCATTAGCTCAGACTTGGGTACCTTGCATTCAACATGGAAAAGGGGGTAGCCGCCACTCTAATGAAAACCTCATTCATTGTGTTTCCACAGAGGATTCTGCTTGCTATGTAGCTGATCCTCGAGTTCAGGGTTTTCATGAAGCCTGCTCTGAGCACCATTTGCTGAAAGGCCAGGGTGTTGTTGGGAGTGCATTTATGACGAACCAACCGTGTTTTACAGCTGATCTAACTTCCTATAGCAAGGCAGAATATCCACTTTCTCATTATGCAAGAATGTTTGGGTTGCATGCTGCTGTAGCTATACGTCTGCGGAGTATGTCAACTGGCTCATCCGACTTTGTATTGGAGTTCTTTTTACCGCCAAATTGCAGAAATCCTGAAGAACATAAAAGAATGCTCACTTCATTGTCCATTATCATACAAAACGTTTGTCAGACATTCCGGGTTGTGTCAGACAAAGAATTACAGGACGAAACTGTCTCATTAGGTGAAGTGACAAGCGTTGCAGCTAGTGAATACAGTGAAGAAGTGAGAGAACAAGAACGCAAAGGGTCCATTGTATCTTCGCAAGAAAGGACGTCGTGGACCTCTAGTCATGAAGAGGTCCAGGAGACTTCGAGTGTTGTTTCAGCATTCCAAGATGAACTGCTGACTGAAGAACCTGTAGCGCTTAGGAACCAAACGAATTCTGGTTCAGCGACCGCTTTTGCCTTTAGCAGAAACTATCGTACTGCTGGAGAGGGCATCTCTCATAATTGGCGTAAAGCAAGAGACAGAAGACGTTTGAAGGCAGAGAAAAATATTACATTGCAAATTCTTCAGCAGTACTTTGCCGGTAGCCTGAAGGATGCTGCAAAAAGCATTGGTGGTAAGCAAGCATATCTAAATTTCAATCCATATATAACTCTTTTATTCTCAGTTCATTTATCATTTTTTCTCCTCATCTGGTTACTTTATCTAATGGTGCTTTCTTCTATGCAAGCATTTTTAACATACCATTTTTTTTTCACTCCCATGTCCGTGTCCTCTTAAATTTCAGTTTGTCCTACCACTCTGAAGAGGATATGCAGGCAACATGGAATTCAGCGATGGCCTTCTCGGAAGATAAAGAAGGTCGGTCTCTCCTTAGAAAGGATCCAACGTGTTATCAACTCAGTCCAAGGTGTCTCTGGCACTTTACAAATTGAATCCTTCTATTCAGACTTCCCAGAATTTGCATCTTCAAATATATCAAGATCAAGTCCCTTTGCAGACCCAACACCGACTAATCACCCGGAGGACTTGAACAGGCAACCAGAAAGTGGTGGTAACAATGCTGCTACATCTAAGTCAGTCTCCTCGTCCTGTAGTCAAGGTTCCAGTTCAAGTCAACGTTCAATCGGGACACAGCCACATCCTTACCCGTCAAATGTTGCAGGTCACGAAGATCCAGTGGCCGAGGAAGCTTCTGATAATCATGCATTAAAAAGGGTTAACAGTGATGCTGAGCTGCATTTATCAAGTGAAGCACTAAATCCACAGCCAAGATCTCAAAGCCATGCGTCTCTTACTGAGAGTCCTAAATCAGTAAGTCTTTCGCCCATGAAAAAGAGTCTGGAGAGATCTCAAGAAGGTGCCCCAAGAATAAAAGTAATACATGGAGAAGAGAAGATTAGATTCCGCATTCAAAAGAATTGGGGATATAAAGAACTGATGAGAGAAATTGCCAGGCGATTTGGCGTAGATGATCCAAGTGGATTTCACCTTAAATACTTGGATGATGATTCTGACTGGGTATTATTGACGTGCGAAGCTGATCTGGAGGAATGCATCGATGTTTGTTGGTCTTCCCAAAACAAAATGATTAGACTCCTTTTTCTTTGTGATTCACAGCCTCATTTAGGAAGCTCTTTTGGTAGCAGCAGTTCCTTGTGAGAATTGTGGACATTTCGTAAAGCCTCAACTGCAGTTGAGTGCTAGGAATGGATGTTTCTTGCTCTGTCGTTCACGATTTGCATCTGATATGATGAACTGGAGACATCTTGATTCCTAAACATTGCAGAAAAAGTTATCCTAGTCTGTATGGTCATAGTGGTATCTAAGATATCCTGAAGCTGAAATCTCTAACTGATGTGGTGAGTGCTGAGGGACCGTGATTGAAGTGAATGATGCTCTCTGCGGGGCCAAAACTTGTAATGGTTCCTCTGCTGGTTCCGCTTTTAAAATTATTAAGGACTATATGAGTATATTCGGCCTATCACCCCTTCCTTAGGCCAATGGATTTGGGAAATTGTTTGTCCTAAAGGATTTACATTTTTCCCAGACGCTGAGTTTTCAACTTTGGCAGATGCGCTGAGATTAGTTTGGCGTACTCAAGATTCTGATAAAACCTGTCTCCTTGAAACTACCTCTCACCAATTGGTATCAGCTCAACACTGATGCTAGTGCGAATATAGATTTGGTAAGTGTGCACGAAATGGAAAGAATAATTTGTGTTCTCATTCCAAGAGGTAAGCAATATAAATACATGTATATCTGGTGCTAACTAAGGAAAGAAATAAAAGAGTTTCCTACAAATATGTTATTTATGTACACTACTAAGAAAGAGTCTACGTTCATTCTATAATAAGTGTCTAGATTCATTGTGTTTAGATTTATTCAATAACACTCCCCCTCAAACTGGAGCATATATGTTTATCATTCTCAGCTTGTTACAAAGGTAACCAACTCGAGTGCCATTCAATGCTTTAGTGAACAAATCAACTAGTTGCTCTTCTGTCTTCACATAGCCAGTGGAAATCAAGTTCTTTTGAATCTTCTCACGAATAAAATGACAGTTAACTTCAATATGCTTGGTTCTTTCATGATACACTGGATTTGAGGCAATATGGAGCGCATGTCACAACTCACACTTTGGAGTTGTGATTTCGGCCAAGAACTGGTGAGAAAAGGCTCTTCTGATTGTCTGACGTAGGTCTGTCTCCTCGGGCAACTTGGGCTTTTTAATTTTAAGCATATATAAGGGGGGTATAGGTGATGAAAGCTCCGACCTGCCTCCCCCATACGTGCTGCCACCAAGCCGTATAGAACGAGCTACCTTGGGGGCAACCTCAAGGGCCTGCCTAGATGACTCAAAGGAGTGTCAAAGGTATCCATACGAGTTTGGAAACTCTATGGACGGCGCAACGCCTTCGGGCTAGCGTTGGGCATCAAAGTGGCGCTGAAGGCTCGATGTGTGGGACCGCCAGCCCCGCGGGCTGCCGAATGTTGGAACGAGACCTCCGTGCCGATTGGATACTTGACGCACCTGTCATAGGGGCATCATGTGTCGACTTGTGAACATGGCTTGGGTTCAACCATGCAAGCAAGGGTCCGTTGGCCTAAAGGTGCAGGTGTGGGGCGACACCGCACTATTCGGGATGGAAGCGTGTCGCGAGGGCAATGTATGGGCATGGCACGAAAGACGCGCATGACAATGGCCAAGGGCTAAAGGTTGCCTTACTCGGGCGAAGCACGAGCTAGTCGCGGATGCACTAGGTGAGTGTCAAGCTTGAGGATTGGGCTGTGCACGCGGGAGCGATGCTCAGTCTTGGACGAGGGACAAGGCATGTCCTAAGCCAATCCCCCAGGGCGCGCATGGATTGTGATCCTAAGATGAAGCGCCACGACATGTCTAGGGCCAAGGGCCTAGACATCTTACGGGCGACACAAGTTGGGGCGAGCCCCACCAACAGGCACATGATCGTGCTTGGAATCCTGGGAAAGAAAATAGGCTGGCCTGCAGCGAGGGGAACTACAGGCGCCGCACGGGCGAGCAGGTGCCGCTACCCAATGTAAGGATTTGGGCTCGTGACAGCGCAACTTGATTATCACACCAGAGCTTTGATGGAGTAATGCTCCAACCATATCTCAGTTAAAAGATGGTGTATCCACATTATCTCACATGTTGATTGTGCCATAGCTCTATACTCGGATTATGCACTGGACCGAGATTCAACATTTTATTTATTACTTCTCCATGATAACAAGTTTCTACCGACAAATACACAATAACCAATAGTAGATCTTCTGTCAATCTTGGATCCAACCCAATCCGCATCCGCAAAACAATCAATGCGAGAATGCTCGTGATTGCTATATAATAAGGGTGGTAAGTGGGCTGGGATTGGTGGGACTGCTAGAGGTGGGCTTGGGCCAGTCTCGTGGGCCGGTTCTTGCCTACGAACCGTTAGAATCGGGCCCGTTTGGCCCGCCAAGGGACCGGAACCGGATATTTCTTTTATAAAAAAATAACCGTTTGGCTATTTAAAAAAAAAGTTGTTGGGCTTTAAAAAATAGCCACTGGCTATTTAACAAATAGCCATTTAACCCCCACCCCCAACTTAGTTTTAACCCCAAACTTTTTATAATTACACTTTTTTCCTATTTTCAACTATAAATACCCCCTCATTCTTTATTTTCTTACAAAATTAATATCAATCTATCACAATCTCTCTCTAATTTTCTTCTATACTTGCTACTATTGCTTACTTTATTCCAAAAAATAGTCAAAAAATATTGAGGTTGTTACAATTCGTGAAGTTGGTGAATTGAAGTTAGCTTTTAAGGCTAAGTGTAAAACTTGTGGTATGGAGTTAGCTTTTAAATATTTTGGATCGCAGGGCGGGACAAGATCTTTGGTTGTACACATAAAAAAATACCCTAAAGATAACGTCAGATATCAACGTCTGAAAGCTTTGGCCGAGAGGAAAAGTGTACCTAGTCCTAGTCAGGCTGACTCTAGTACTGGTTCAAATCAATTTCAACTGGGAGTTAACATTATTACCGCTGGTATTTTATATTATGATTATCGCGCTTATTTTTCTCGCGAAATCGGGTTTCGACATGTGACAACTCTTTTAAGGAGGTATTAAAAGAGGAGAGTCACCACCTAACGATTTTTAAGGTGTGTTAGGGCACCTATTTGCAAATGACTTCGGTTTAACTGGTCAACGCCACTAAAGATCGGGTAAGGGATCAAGTTACCTCAAAGAGAAGGTGTTAGGCACTCCTCGAGGTCCACAACTGTGGGTTCCAGCCAAACTTAAATTATATGAATTAGTCTATGTGATCAAGTAAGCAAAGAGAGTACAAAATCTAGGAATTTTATTACAAAGAGATCTTGAATAGGGAGGTGCAACTATTTTTCCATTCTAATAGAAAAGAAAGAAAAAAAGGGGGGAGGGGTCCTAAGTTTTATATCCTAAAGGATCACCCCGTGCAACATAAATAATATTTCGTAACTCCCTTAAGATAGGGTGTTACTCATATTATCTAGCGGGCACATACTATCATCTCCTGCTACCCGATTACTATGTTAAAGTTGTTTACCTAAGATCGCTCTAATTCAATTCTAAGTCGTGCCCTATGCGTGCACTACCCGTCCCATACCTATGGTCCAGGAGGTTTTAGACCTCTCTTTGGATGGTTCTAGACCTTATCTAGGCTGCTCAAAAATGCAATATTAGGCGACAAACAAAACATATAAAGACTTCACATAAAAGCAATTGAGGGTTCGCATTGACCTCCACGCTTAAGCAGCGAATGCACGCAAACACAAATGTCAATTAGGAAGCTGCAGAATCCAGAATCTTAAACCTATAGACATGCTTTCTAGGCGATTTTTGAGTCAAAGTATGCGGGCAATTTCAGATGCAAGACATTGCTTATAGACAAAATTATTCAGGTATTACAAGCTGATTATTGAAGGTTTTAAGTTACCAATCCTATATGTGTTATGCCTAGGTGATCTACGCAGTTGAGTATAACAAAATCTGCTGGGAAAAGTCATAGAATTATCCAAATTTTCCTAATAGTGATGCTCAGGAAACGGTGTTTGAGTAGTCTAGTATTAACCAATTAACGAGCAATTATTTCCTATAGGCAGGATCTCTAACGCACAACACTTTAAAGCTTATTTTATCGTCATATCTTAATCATATAGGCATAATTTCTAGGTGAGCAGCGCCAAGTAGAATAATTGCAATCATATAGGCATAATTTCTAGTAGGCGATGAGGATTGACAGAAACATCGATGAGAAACTAATTCCTATAGGCATGTTCTCTAATAACACATAACAATAAATATAGTTTCAGCATTTGGGGTTTGTGAGCAGACAATGTGTGTGTGTGTGTGTGCTTCTTCTAATTTTGTAATTTCTACAGTGTACATGTAATCGAATAACACATATAGCAAATAAATTACCAAGTCCTATAGGCATGTTATCTACCCATTTTGCATGTAAATATTAAATTCTACCCATTTTTCCTTTTTACTAACACTCCAATTGTTTATACAAAAGTTATTATAGGCCCAATAGTGAGTAAAAAAATACAAATGTTACACAACAGTGACAATAGGCACACAATAGGCTAAACATGAAATACCCAGTATTGTCTAAGCCTTCAACAACTCTCACACAGCGTACCCAGACCTCTAATATGGGCCATATCCAACACACAACTCCAGAATCCATAAAGGAGCCCAAAGTCAATTTATTCAACCATAGCACCAAGTGTTGCACATTTAAATCAGCCAATTCAGGTACACAACAAATAACAGGACGGAATAGGATGAATATGAGTAGTTTGGGATTTAGGGAATGATTAAGGACCAAGCCCTAGTGTGTCAGAGTTCACAAGGGTCTTAATTGGATCCTGAGCAGTGCTCACACTAGTGGGGTCAATAATAGAACCTAGATAGCCTTGGGTTTCAGCCGGCTAAGAATGAGAACTCAAGAGAGCCCAAATGACGAGTGAAAGATAGTAAACCAAGGTTGAGAGACAAAGATGAGGGGGGGGGGTTACAAACATAGTCAAGTTGATCACATAGAGCAAATTATCAAACAGGCCTTAGGGCTTTAGAACAGACTTAGCAAAGATTAAAAAAAAAAAACAAGTTTGACACCTAGTGCATAAATAGTCGTACATTAGCAAAACAAGTTTGCAAGATTGGTGAAGGTAGCATACACAGATTCATAATAAAGGAAAATGTCCAAATTATGCTAAGTGTAGATCCTAATGTTATGAAATAGTCATACTAATTTGGCTGCAGAACAACATTTAGACATGATAAAAGCAGATTACAACTACTGGTGAATCAGGGAGTTAAAACATGCTAAATGGCACACTGATAGAGAACATGATCAAAATATGCTATATAGGCAAGCTATCACCACTGAAATTCAGAATAGGATAGGAAAATATACTTGTGCCATGTAGTGAATGTAAACATTCATGTTTTGAATACAATTGACTAGCTAACGAAAGAGAGCACAAATTATGTAGACAAAGCATATTCGAATAACAAGATTGATGTCCTAAGACAAAATTAAACACCAAGAGATGCTAACAAGTGTAAAGGTCCCAAACAGTAGTAATTCTTAACACATGGACTAGTCAGATTTGAAAAATATCTATTTAATAGAACCAGGTTTAGGCATGCTTGAAGCTAAAAGTTAAAGAGACCTAAAAAATTGAAGAAAGCAAACAGAATTGCACACAAAACAGCCTAAAAAAACATATTAAACTGACGAACTTCAGGAGTGAAAATATATGTAAATCGTAGATACATAGGAATGAAATTACAAAGTTTAGTAACTCATCAGTTAAACGAAGAACAGTAAAGAATGAACTTCCACAGAAAATCTAGAATCCCAATGTGTCAAAGTTCCCAAGAGCTTCGATGAACTCAGGGCAATGC